>NW_026963330.1:0-38397 GCF_036588685.1 Mytilus trossulus
CAATTTCCTATAATGACCAAAGAAATTACATTGTGTACATTCCATCTCTATAGATGTTGTCTGTCCAACGTCCCGACCTAAAGAGAAATAAAAAGACTAAGTTTTTCTTAATATAAACACGCGTCACGTGGTGTCTCCTCAATCTGGCGCGCGCGCTGGACCTAAAATAAAATAAAAACTTTCCAAACTAAACATGAAACTTCTCCGGTAACAAAATACTAGACCCCTTACTGTAAACAAACAAACAAACAAGCAAAACAAACAAACAAAACAAACAAACAAACAACCCCCCCCCCCCCCCCCATCAATCTATGTTTCAAAGGGGGAAAGACCGTTTACAATTGCTTTTTGAAAGCAATTGATTTATATTGTAAAAAGGCCTTTTTAACCATTCTGTTCCGTTAATACAAAAAAAAAAAAAAAAAATCCCCGAGACCCCCTTTTGCCCCCCCCCCCCCCCATTTTTTTTACCCTCCACTTACAACTGAATGTAGTTTGTGTGCTATTAATCCTATCAACGTTAAACGAACGACAACTCCAGTTTTTTCCCTATTATATTGTTCTTACATCTCTTCTGAAAAAAAAAATCCACCTCCTTGTTATCACTTAAACTCTGAAACTACAAGTCCAATCGATCCCAAAATTTACAGTCAGCAGGGCATACATGTACTAAAGGTTCATAAAACAACGTGGTGCCGATATCTCTCAAGACTTTTCCTAGAGAAAAAGAATGGCAATGCCGTAAAAATCGCTTGCTAGGTCCGTAATTCTCAATGAAATCCTACAATAAAAATGTCCGCTCCTCTGGATTGAAAAACTTATCTGTTACAAACTGGTGCTGAAAAATATACATTTTAAGAAAATAATCCTTAAACGTGTTTTAAAGTTGCACCGGATCAATTAAATCCAAATCATGCACTGCTGGTGAACTGTGATCAAAATGTCAATTTCCTATAATGACCAAAGAAATTACATTGTGTACATTCCATCTCTATAGATGTTGTCTGTCCAACGTCCCGACCTAAAGAGAAATAAAAAGACTAAGTTTTTCTTAATATAAACACGCGTCACGTGGTGTCTCCTCAATCTGGCGCGCGCGCTGGACCTAAAATAAAATAAAAACTTTCCAAACTAAACATGAAACTTCTCCGGTAACAAAATACTAGACCCCTTACTGTAAACAAACAAACAAACAAGCAAAACAAACAAACAAAACAAACAAACAACCCCCCCCCCCCCCCCCCATCAATCTATGTTTCAAAGGGGGAAAGACCGTTTACAATTGCTTTTTGAAAGCAATTGATTTATATTGTAAAAAGGCCTTTTTAACCATTCTGTTCCGTTAATACAAAAAAAAAAAAAAAAAATCCCCGAGACCCCCTTTTGCCCCCCCCCCCCCCATTTTTTTTACCCTCCACTTACAACTGAATGTAGTTTGTGTGCTATTAATCCTATCAACGTTAAACGAACGACAACTCCAGTTTTTTCCCTATTATATTGTTCTTACATCTCTTCTGAAAAAAAAAATCCACCTCCTTGTTATCACTTAAACTCTGAAACTACAAGTCCAATCGATCCCAAAATTTACAGTCAGCAGGGCATACATGTACTAAAGGTTCATAAAACAACGTGGTGCCGATATCTCTCAAGACTTTTCCTAGAGAAAAAGAATGGCAATGCCGTAAAAATCGCTTGCTAGGTCCGTAATTCTCAATGAAATCCTACAATAAAAATGTCCGCTCCTCTGGATTGAAAAACTTATCTGTTACAAACTGGTGCTGAAAAATATACATTTTAAGAAAATAATCCTTAAACGTGTTTTAAAGTTGCACCGGATCAATTAAATCCAAATCATGCACTGCTGGTGAACTGTGATCAAAATGTCAATTTCCTATAATGACCAAAGAAATTACATTGTGTACATTCCATCTCTATAGATGTTGTCTGTCCAACGTCCCGACCTAAAGAGAAATAAAAAGACTAAGTTTTTCTTAATATAAACACGCGTCACGTGGTGTGTCTCCTCAATCTGGCGCGCGCGCTGGACCTAAAATAAAATAAAAACTTTCCAAACTAAACATGAAACTTCTCCGGTAACAAAATACTAGACCCCTTACTGTAAACAAACAAACAAACAAGCAAAACAAACAAACAAAACAAACAAACAACCCCCCCCCCCCCCCCCATCAATCTATGTTTCAAAGGGGGAAAGACCGTTTACAATTGCTTTTTGAAAGCAATTGATTTATATTGTAAAAAGGCCTTTTTAACCATTCTGTTCCGTTAATACAAAAAAAAAAAAAAAAAATCCCCGAGACCCCCTTTTGCCCCCCCCCCCCCCCATTTTTTTTACCCTCCACTTACAACTGAATGTAGTTTGTGTGCTATTAATCCTATCAACGTTAAACGAACGACAACTCCAGTTTTTTCCCTATTATATTGTTCTTACATCTCTTCTGAAAAAAAAAATCCACCTCCTTGTTATCACTTAAACTCTGAAACTACAAGTCCAATCGATCCCAAAATTTACAGTCAGCAGGGCATACATGTACTAAAGGTTCATAAAACAACGTGGTGCCGATATCTCTCAAGACTTTTCCTAGAGAAAAAGAATGGCAATGCCGTAAAAATCGCTTGCTAGGTCCGTAATTCTCAATGAAATCCTACAATAAAAATGTCCGCTCCTCTGGATTGAAAAACTTATCTGTTACAAACTGGTGCTGAAAAATATACATTTTAAGAAAATAATCCTTAAACGTGTTTTAAAGTTGCACCGGATCAATTAAATCCAAATCATGCACTGCTGGTGAACTGTGATCAAAATGTCAATTTCCTATAATGACCAAAGAAATTACATTGTGTACATTCCATCTCTATAGATGTTGTCTGTCCAACGTCCCGACCTAAAGAGAAATAAAAAGACTAAGTTTTTCTTAATATAAACACGCGTCACGTGGTGTCTCCTCAATCTGGCGCGCGCGCTGGACCTAAAATAAAATAAAAACTTTCCAAACTAAACATGAAACTTCTCCGGTAACAAAATACTAGACCCCTTACTGTAAACAAACAAACAAACAAGCAAAACAAACAAACAAAACAAACAAACAAACAACCCCCCCCCCCCCATCAATCTATGTTTCAAAGGGGGAAAGACCGTTTACAATTGCTTTTTGAAAGCAATTGATTTATATTGTAAAAAGGCCTTTTTAACCATTCTGTTCCGTTAATACAAAAAAAAAAAAAAAAAATCCCCGAGACCCCCTTTTGCCCCCCCCCCCCCATTTTTTTTACCCTCCACTTACAACTGAATGTAGTTTGTGTGCTATTAATCCTATCAACGTTAAACGAACGACAACTCCAGTTTTTTCCCTATTATATTGTTCTTACATCTCTTCTGAAAAAAAAAATCCACCTCCTTGTTATCACTTAAACTCTGAAACTACAAGTCCAATCGATCCCAAAATTTACAGTCAGCAGGGCATACATGTACTAAAGGTTCATAAAACAACGTGGTGCCGATATCTCTCAAGACTTTTCCTAGAGAAAAAGAATGGCAATGCCGTAAAAATCGCTTGCTAGGTCCGTAATTCTCAATGAAATCCTACAATAAAAATGTCCGCTCCTCTGGATTGAAAAACTTATCTGTTACAAACTGGTGCTGAAAAATATACATTTTAAGAAAATAATCCTTAAACGTGTTTTAAAGTTGCACCGGATCAATTAAATCCAAATCATGCACTGCTGGTGAACTGTGATCAAAATGTCAATTTCCTATAATGACCAAAGAAATTACATTGTGTACATTCCATCTCTATAGATGTTGTCTGTCCAACGTCCCGACCTAAAGAGAAATAAAAAGACTAAGTTTTTCTTAATATAAACACGCGTCACGTGGTGTCTCCTCAATCTGGCGCGCGCGCTGGACCTAAAATAAAATAAAAACTTTCCAAACTAAACATGAAACTTCTCCGGTAACAAAATACTAGACCCCTTACTGTAAACAAACAAACAAACAAGCAAAACAAACAAACAAAACAAACAAACAAACAACCCCCCCCCCCCCCATCAATCTATGTTTCAAAGGGGGAAAGACCGTTTACAATTGCTTTTTGAAAGCAATTGATTTATATTGTAAAAAGGCCTTTTTAACCATTCTGTTCCGTTAATACAAAAAAAAAAAAAAAAAATCCCCGAGACCCCCTTTTGCCCCCCCCCCCCCCATTTTTTTTACCCTCCACTTACAACTGAATGTAGTTTGTGTGCTATTAATCCTATCAACGTTAAACGAACGACAACTCCAGTTTTTTCCCTATTATATTGTTCTTACATCTCTTCTGAAAAAAAAAATCCACCTCCTTGTTATCACTTAAACTCTGAAACTACAAGTCCAATCGATCCCAAAATTTACAGTCAGCAGGGCATACATGTACTAAAGGTTCATAAAACAACGTGGTGCCGATATCTCTCAAGACTTTTCCTAGAGAAAAAGAATGGCAATGCCGTAAAAATCGCTTGCTAGGTCCGTAATTCTCAATGAAATCCTACAATAAAAATGTCCGCTCCTCTGGATTGAAAAACTTATCTGTTACAAACTGGTGCTGAAAAATATACATTTTAAGAAAATAATCCTTAAACGTGTTTTAAAGTTGCACCGGATCAATTAAATCCAAATCATGCACTGCTGGTGAACTGTGATCAAAATGTCAATTTCCTATAATGACCAAAGAAATTACATTGTGTACATTCCATCTCTATAGATGTTGTCTGTCCAACGTCCCGACCTAAAGAGAAATAAAAAGACTAAGTTTTTCTTAATATAAACACGCGTCACGTGGTGTCTCCTCAATCTGGCGCGCGCGCTGGACCTAAAATAAAATAAAAACTTTCCAAACTAAACATGAAACTTCTCCGGTAACAAAATACTAGACCCCTTACTGTAAACAAACAAACAAACAAGCAAAACAAACAAACAAAACAAACAAACAACCCCCCCCCCCCCCCCCCATCAATCTATGTTTCAAAGGGGGAAAGACCGTTTACAATTGCTTTTTGAAAGCAATTGATTTATATTGTAAAAAGGCCTTTTTAACCATTCTGTTCCGTTAATACAAAAAAAAAAAAAAAAAATCCCCGAGACCCCCTTTTGCCCCCCCCCCCCCCATTTTTTTTACCCTCCACTTACAACTGAATGTAGTTTGTGTGCTATTAATCCTATCAACGTTAAACGAACGACAACTCCAGTTTTTTCCCTATTATATTGTTCTTACATCTCTTCTGAAAAAAAAAATCCACCTCCTTGTTATCACTTAAACTCTGAAACTACAAGTCCAATCGATCCCAAAATTTACAGTCAGCAGGGCATACATGTACTAAAGGTTCATAAAACAACGTGGTGCCGATATCTCTCAAGACTTTTCCTAGAGAAAAAGAATGGCAATGCCGTAAAAATCGCTTGCTAGGTCCGTAATTCTCAATGAAATCCTACAATAAAAATGTCCGCTCCTCTGGATTGAAAAACTTATCTGTTACAAACTGGTGCTGAAAAATATACATTTTAAGAAAATAATCCTTAAACGTGTTTTAAAGTTGCACCGGATCAATTAAATCCAAATCATGCACTGCTGGTGAACTGTGATCAAAATGTCAATTTCCTATAATGACCAAAGAAATTACATTGTGTACATTCCATCTCTATAGATGTTGTCTGTCCAACGTCCCGACCTAAAGAGAAATAAAAAGACTAAGTTTTTCTTAATATAAACACGCGTCACGTGGTGTCTCCTCAATCTGGCGCGCGCGCTGGACCTAAAATAAAATAAAAACTTTCCAAACTAAACATGAAACTTCTCCGGTAACAAAATACTAGACCCCTTACTGTAAACAAACAAACAAACAAGCAAAACAAACAAACAAAACAAACAAACACCCCCCCCCCCCCCCCCCCCCATCAATCTATGTTTCAAAGGGGGAAAGACCGTTTACAATTGCTTTTTGAAAGCAATTGATTTATATTGTAAAAAGGCCTTTTTAACCATTCTGTTCCGTTAATACAAAAAAAAAAAAAAAAAATCCCCGAGACCCCCTTTTGCCCCCCCCCCCCCATTTTTTTTACCCTCCACTTACAACTGAATGTAGTTTGTGTGCTATTAATCCTATCAACGTTAAACGAACGACAACTCCAGTTTTTTCCCTATTATATTGTTCTTACATCTCTTCTGAAAAAAAAAATCCACCTCCTTGTTATCACTTAAACTCTGAAACTACAAGTCCAATCGATCCCAAAATTTACAGTCAGCAGGGCATACATGTACTAAAGGTTCATAAAACAACGTGGTGCCGATATCTCTCAAGACTTTTCCTAGAGAAAAAGAATGGCAATGCCGTAAAAATCGCTTGCTAGGTCCGTAATTCTCAATGAAATCCTACAATAAAAATGTCCGCTCCTCTGGATTGAAAAACTTATCTGTTACAAACTGGTGCTGAAAAATATACATTTTAAGAAAATAATCCTTAAACGTGTTTTAAAGTTGCACCGGATCAATTAAATCCAAATCATGCACTGCTGGTGAACTGTGATCAAAATGTCAATTTCCTATAATGACCAAAGAAATTACATTGTGTACATTCCATCTCTATAGATGTTGTCTGTCCAACGTCCCGACCTAAAGAGAAATAAAAAGACTAAGTTTTTCTTAATATAAACACGCGTCACGTGGTGTCTCCTCAATCTGGCGCGCGCGCTGGACCTAAAATAAAATAAAAACTTTCCAAACTAAACATGAAACTTCTCCGGTAACAAAATACTAGACCCCTTACTGTAAACAAACAAACAAACAAGCAAAACAAACAAACAAAACAAACAAACAAACAACCCCCCCCCCCCATCAATCTATGTTTCAAAGGGGGAAAGACCGTTTACAATTGCTTTTTGAAAGCAATTGATTTATATTGTAAAAAGGCCTTTTTAACCATTCTGTTCCGTTAATACAAAAAAAAAAAAAAAAAATCCCCGAGACCCCCTTTTGCCCCCCCCCCCCATTTTTTTTACCCTCCACTTACAACTGAATGTAGTTTGTGTGCTATTAATCCTATCAACGTTAAACGAACGACAACTCCAGTTTTTTCCCTATTATATTGTTCTTACATCTCTTCTGAAAAAAAAAATCCACCTCCTTGTTATCACTTAAACTCTGAAACTACAAGTCCAATCGATCCCAAAATTTACAGTCAGCAGGGCATACATGTACTAAAGGTTCATAAAACAACGTGGTGCCGATATCTCTCAAGACTTTTCCTAGAGAAAAAGAATGGCAATGCCGTAAAAATCGCTTGCTAGGTCCGTAATTCTCAATGAAATCCTACAATAAAAATGTCCGCTCCTGGATTGAAAAACTTATCTGTTACAAACTGGTGCTGAAAAATATACATTTTAAGAAAATAATCCTTAAACGTGTTTTAAAGTTACACCGGATCAATTAAATCCAAATCATGCACTGCTGGTGAACTGTGATCAAAATGTCAATTTCCTATAATGACCAAAGAAATTACATTGTGTACATTCCATCTCTATAGATGTTGTCTGTCCAACGTCCCGACCTAAAGAGAAATAAAAAGACTAAGTTTTTCTTAATATAAACACGCGTCACGTGGTGTCTCCTCAATCTGGCGCGCGCGCTGGACCTAAAATAAAATAAAAACTTTCCAAACTAAACATGAAACTTCTCCGGTAACACAATACTAGACCCCTTACAGAAACAAACAAACAAACAAAACAAACAAACAAAACAAACAATACCCCCCCCCCCCCCCAATCAATCTATGTTTCAAAGGGGGAAAGACCGTTTACAATTGCTTTTTGAAAGCAATTGATTTATATTGTAAAAAGGCCTTTTTAACCATTCTGTTCCGTTAATACAAAAAAAAAAAAAAAAAATCCCCGAGACCCCCTTTTGCCCCCCCCCCCCCCCATTTTTTTTACCCTCCACTTACAACTGAATGTAGTTTGTGTGCTATCTATCCTATCAACGTTAAACGAACGACAACTCCAGTTTTTTCCCTATTATATTGTTCTTACATCTCTTCTGAAAAAAAAAATCCACCTCCTTGTTATCACTTAAACTCTGAAACTACAAGTCCAATCGATCCCAAAATTTACAGTCAGCAGGGCATACATGTACTAAAGGTTCATAAAACAACGTGGTGCCGATATCTCTCAAGACTTTTCCTAGAGAAAAAGAATGGCAATGCCGTAAAAATCGCTTGCTAGGTCCGTAATTCTCAATGAAATCCTACAATAAAAATGTCCGCTCCTGGATTGAAAAACTTATCTGTTACAAACTGGTGCTGAAAAATATACATTTTAAGAAAATAATCCTTAAACGTGTTTTAAAGTTACACCGGATCAATTAAATCCAAATCATGCACTGCTGGTGAACTGTGATCAAAATGTCAATTTCCTATAATGACCAAAGAAATTACATTGTGTACATTCCATCTCTATAGATGTTGTCTGTCCAACGTCCCGACCTAAAGAGAAATAAAAAGACTAAGTTTTTCTTAATATAAACACGCGTCACGTGGTGTCTCCTCAATCTGGCGCGCGCGCTGGACCTAAAATAAAATAAAAACTTTCCAAACTAAACATGAAACTTCTCCGGTAACACAATACTAGACCCCTTACAGAAACAAACAAACAAACAAAACAAACAAACAAAACAAACAATACCCCCCCCCCCCCCAATCAATCTATGTTTCAAAGGGGGAAAGACCGTTTACAATTGCTTTTTGAAAGCAATTGATTTATATTGTAAAAAGGCCTTTTTAACCATTCTGTTCCGTTAATACAAAAAAAAAAAAAAAAAATCCCCGAGACCCCCTTTTGCCCCCCCCCCCCCCATTTTTTTTACCCTCCACTTACAACTGAATGTAGTTTGTGTGCTATCTATCCTATCAACGTTAAACGAACGACAACTCCAGTTTTTTCCCTATTATATTGTTCTTACATCTCTTCTGAAAAAAAAAATCCACCTCCTTGTTATCACTTAAACTCTGAAACTACAAGTCCAATCGATCCCAAAATTTACAGTCAGCAGGGCATACATGTACTAAAGGTTCATAAAACAACGTGGTGCCGATATCTCTCAAGACTTTTCCTAGAGAAAAAGAATGGCAATGCCGTAAAAATCGCTTGCTAGGTCCGTAATTCTCAATGAAATCCTACAATAAAAATGTCCGCTCCTGGATTGAAAAACTTATCTGTTACAAACTGGTGCTGAAAAATATACATTTTAAGAAAATAATCCTTAAACGTGTTTTAAAGTTACACCGGATCAATTAAATCCAAATCATGCACTGCTGGTGAACTGTGATCAAAATGTCAATTTCCTATAATGACCAAAGAAATTACATTGTGTACATTCCATCTCTATAGATGTTGTCTGTCCAACGTCCCGACCTAAAGAGAAATAAAAAGACTAAGTTTTTCTTAATATAAACACGCGTCACGTGGTGTCTCCTCAATCTGGCGCGCGCGCTGGACCTAAAATAAAATAAAAACTTTCCAAACTAAACATGAAACTTCTCCGGTAACACAATACTAGACCCCTTACAGAAACAAACAAACAAACAAAACAAACAAACAAAACAAACAATACCCCCCCCCCCCCCAATCAATCTATGTTTCAAAGGGGGAAAGACCGTTTACAATTGCTTTTTGAAAGCAATTGATTTATATTGTAAAAAGGCCTTTTTAACCATTCTGTTCCGTTAATACAAAAAAAAAAAAAAAAAATCCCCGAGACCCCCTTTTGCCCCCCCCCCCCCATTTTTTTTACCCTCCACTTACAACTGAATGTAGTTTGTGTGCTATCTATCCTATCAACGTTAAACGAACGACAACTCCAGTTTTTTCCCTATTATATTGTTCTTACATCTCTTCTGAAAAAAAAAATCCACCTCCTTGTTATCACTTAAACTCTGAAACTACAAGTCCAATCGATCCCAAAATTTACAGTCAGCAGGGCATACATGTACTAAAGGTTCATAAAACAACGTGGTGCCGATATCTCTCAAGACTTTTCCTAGAGAAAAAGAATGGCAATGCCGTAAAAATCGCTTGCTAGGTCCGTAATTCTCAATGAAATCCTACAATAAAAATGTCCGCTCCTGGATTGAAAAACTTATCTGTTACAAACTGGTGCTGAAAAATATACATTTTAAGAAAATAATCCTTAAACGTGTTTTAAAGTTACACCGGATCAATTAAATCCAAATCATGCACTGCTGGTGAACTGTGATCAAAATGTCAATTTCCTATAATGACCAAAGAAATTACATTGTGTACATTCCATCTCTATAGATGTTGTCTGTCCAACGTCCCGACCTAAAGAGAAATAAAAAGACTAAGTTTTTCTTAATATAAACACGCGTCACGTGGTGTCTCCTCAATCTGGCGCGCGCGCTGGACCTAAAATAAAATAAAAACTTTCCAAACTAAACATGAAACTTCTCCGGTAACACAATACTAGACCCCTTACAGAAACAAACAAACAAACAAAACAAACAAACAAAACAAACAATACCCCCCCCCCCCCCCAATCAATCTATGTTTCAAAGGGGGAAAGACCGTTTACAATTGCTTTTTGAAAGCAATTGATTTATATTGTAAAAAGGCCTTTTTAACCATTCTGTTCCGTTAATACAAAAAAAAAAAAAAAAAATCCCCGAGACCCCCTTTTGCCCCCCCCCCCCCATTTTTTTTACCCTCCACTTACAACTGAATGTAGTTTGTGTGCTATCTATCCTATCAACGTTAAACGAACGACAACTCCAGTTTTTTCCCTATTATATTGTTCTTACATCTCTTCTGAAAAAAAAAATCCACCTCCTTGTTATCACTTAAACTCTGAAACTACAAGTCCAATCGATCCCAAAATTTACAGTCAGCAGGGCATACATGTACTAAAGGTTCATAAAACAACGTGGTGCCGATATCTCTCAAGACTTTTCCTAGAGAAAAAGAATGGCAATGCCGTAAAAATCGCTTGCTAGGTCCGTAATTCTCAATGAAATCCTACAATAAAAATGTCCGCTCCTGGATTGAAAAACTTATCTGTTACAAACTGGTGCTGAAAAATATACATTTTAAGAAAATAATCCTTAAACGTGTTTTAAAGTTACACCGGATCAATTAAATCCAAATCATGCACTGCTGGTGAACTGTGATCAAAATGTCAATTTCCTATAATGACCAAAGAAATTACATTGTGTACATTCCATCTCTATAGATGTTGTCTGTCCAACGTCCCGACCTAAAGAGAAATAAAAAGACTAAGTTTTTCTTAATATAAACACGCGTCACGTGGTGTCTCCTCAATCTGGCGCGCGCGCTGGACCTAAAATAAAATAAAAACTTTCCAAACTAAACATGAAACTTCTCCGGTAACACAATACTAGACCCCTTACAGAAACAAACAAACAAACAAAACAAACAAACAAAACAAACAATACCCCCCCCCCCCCCCAATCAATCTATGTTTCAAAGGGGGAAAGACCGTTTACAATTGCTTTTTGAAAGCAATTGATTTATATTGTAAAAAGGCCTTTTTAACCATTCTGTTCCGTTAATACAAAAAAAAAAAAAAAAAATCCCCGAGACCCCCTTTTGCCCCCCCCCCCCCCATTTTTTTTACCCTCCACTTACAACTGAATGTAGTTTGTGTGCTATCTATCCTATCAACGTTAAACGAACGACAACTCCAGTTTTTTCCCTATTATATTGTTCTTACATCTCTTCTGAAAAAAAAAATCCACCTCCTTGTTATCACTTAAACTCTGAAACTACAAGTCCAATCGATCCCAAAATTTACAGTCAGCAGGGCATACATGTACTAAAGGTTCATAAAACAACGTGGTGCCGATATCTCTCAAGACTTTTCCTAGAGAAAAAGAATGGCAATGCCGTAAAAATCGCTTGCTAGGTCCGTAATTCTCAATGAAATCCTACAATAAAAATGTCCGCTCCTGGATTGAAAAACTTATCTGTTACAAACTGGTGCTGAAAAATATACATTTTAAGAAAATAATCCTTAAACGTGTTTTAAAGTTACACCGGATCAATTAAATCCAAATCATGCACTGCTGGTGAACTGTGATCAAAATGTCAATTTCCTATAATGACCAAAGAAATTACATTGTGTACATTCCATCTCTATAGATGTTGTCTGTCCAACGTCCCGACCTAAAGAGAAATAAAAAGACTAAGTTTTTCTTAATATAAACACGCGTCACGTGGTGTCTCCTCAATCTGGCGCGCGCGCTGGACCTAAAATAAAATAAAAACTTTCCAAACTAAACATGAAACTTCTCCGGTAACACAATACTAGACCCCTTACAGAAACAAACAAACAAACAAAACAAACAAACAAAACAAACAATACCCCCCCCCCCCCCAATCAATCTATGTTTCAAAGGGGGAAAGACCGTTTACAATTGCTTTTTGAAAGCAATTGATTTATATTGTAAAAAGGCCTTTTTAACCATTCTGTTCCGTTAATACAAAAAAAAAAAAAAAAAATCCCCGAGACCCCCTTTTGCCCCCCCCCCCCCCATTTTTTTTACCCTCCACTTACAACTGAATGTAGTTTGTGTGCTATCTATCCTATCAACGTTAAACGAACGACAACTCCAGTTTTTTCCCTATTATATTGTTCTTACATCTCTTCTGAAAAAAAAAATCCACCTCCTTGTTATCACTTAAACTCTGAAACTACAAGTCCAATCGATCCCAAAATTTACAGTCAGCAGGGCATACATGTACTAAAGGTTCATAAAACAACGTGGTGCCGATATCTCTCAAGACTTTTCCTAGAGAAAAAGAATGGCAATGCCGTAAAAATCGCTTGCTAGGTCCGTAATTCTCAATGAAATCCTACAATAAAAATGTCCGCTCCTGGATTGAAAAACTTATCTGTTACAAACTGGTGCTGAAAAATATACATTTTAAGAAAATAATCCTTAAACGTGTTTTAAAGTTACACCGGATCAATTAAATCCAAATCATGCACTGCTGGTGAACTGTGATCAAAATGTCAATTTCCTATAATGACCAAAGAAATTACATTGTGTACATTCCATCTCTATAGATGTTGTCTGTCCAACGTCCCGACCTAAAGAGAAATAAAAAGACTAAGTTTTTCTTAATATAAACACGCGTCACGTGGTGTCTCCTCAATCTGGCGCGCGCGCTGGACCTAAAATAAAATAAAAACTTTCCAAACTAAACATGAAACTTCTCCGGTAACACAATACTAGACCCCTTACAGAAACAAACAAACAAACAAAACAAACAAACAAAACAAACAATACCCCCCCCCCCCCCAATCAATCTATGTTTCAAAGGGGGAAAGACCGTTTACAATTGCTTTTTGAAAGCAATTGATTTATATTGTAAAAAGGCCTTTTTAACCATTCTGTTCCGTTAATACAAAAAAAAAAAAAAAAAATCCCCGAGACCCCCTTTTGCCCCCCCCCCCCCATTTTTTTTACCCTCCACTTACAACTGAATGTAGTTTGTGTGCTATCTATCCTATCAACGTTAAACGAACGACAACTCCAGTTTTTTCCCTATTATATTGTTCTTACATCTCTTCTGAAAAAAAAAATCCACCTCCTTGTTATCACTTAAACTCTGAAACTACAAGTCCAATCGATCCCAAAATTTACAGTCAGCAGGGCATACATGTACTAAAGGTTCATAAAACAACGTGGTGCCGATATCTCTCAAGACTTTTCCTAGAGAAAAAGAATGGCAATGCCGTAAAAATCGCTTGCTAGGTCCGTAATTCTCAATGAAATCCTACAATAAAAATGTCCGCTCCTGGATTGAAAAACTTATCTGTTACAAACTGGTGCTGAAAAATATACATTTTAAGAAAATAATCCTTAAACGTGTTTTAAAGTTACACCGGATCAATTAAATCCAAATCATGCACTGCTGGTGAACTGTGATCAAAATGTCAATTTCCTATAATGACCAAAGAAATTACATTGTGTACATTCCATCTCTATAGATGTTGTCTGTCCAACGTCCCGACCTAAAGAGAAATAAAAAGACTAAGTTTTTCTTAATATAAACACGCGTCACGTGGTGTCTCCTCAATCTGGCGCGCGCGCTGGACCTAAAATAAAATAAAAACTTTCCAAACTAAACATGAAACTTCTCCGGTAACACAATACTAGACCCCTTACAGAAACAAACAAACAAACAAAACAAACAAACAAAACAAACAATACCCCCCCCCCCCCCCAATCAATCTATGTTTCAAAGGGGGAAAGACCGTTTACAATTGCTTTTTGAAAGCAATTGATTTATATTGTAAAAAGGCCTTTTTAACCATTCTGTTCCGTTAATACAAAAAAAAAAAAAAAAAATCCCCGAGACCCCCTTTTGCCCCCCCCCCCCCCATTTTTTTTACCCTCCACTTACAACTGAATGTAGTTTGTGTGCTATCTATCCTATCAACGTTAAACGAACGACAACTCCAGTTTTTTCCCTATTATATTGTTCTTACATCTCTTCTGAAAAAAAAAATCCACCTCCTTGTTATCACTTAAACTCTGAAACTACAAGTCCAATCGATCCCAAAATTTACAGTCAGCAGGGCATACATGTACTAAAGGTTCATAAAACAACGTGGTGCCGATATCTCTCAAGACTTTTCCTAGAGAAAAAGAATGGCAATGCCGTAAAAATCGCTTGCTAGGTCCGTAATTCTCAATGAAATCCTACAATAAAAATGTCCGCTCCTGGATTGAAAAACTTATCTGTTACAAACTGGTGCTGAAAAATATACATTTTAAGAAAATAATCCTTAAACGTGTTTTAAAGTTACACCGGATCAATTAAATCCAAATCATGCACTGCTGGTGAACTGTGATCAAAATGTCAATTTCCTATAATGACCAAAGAAATTACATTGTGTACATTCCATCTCTATAGATGTTGTCTGTCCAACGTCCCGACCTAAAGAGAAATAAAAAGACTAAGTTTTTCTTAATATAAACACGCGTCACGTGGTGTCTCCTCAATCTGGCGCGCGCGCTGGACCTAAAATAAAATAAAAACTTTCCAAACTAAACATGAAACTTCTCCGGTAACACAATACTAGACCCCTTACAGAAACAAACAAACAAACAAAACAAACAAACAAAACAAACAATACCCCCCCCCCCCCCAATCAATCTATGTTTCAAAGGGGGAAAGACCGTTTACAATTGCTTTTTGAAAGCAATTGATTTATATTGTAAAAAGGCCTTTTTAACCATTCTGTTCCGTTAATACAAAAAAAAAAAAAAAAAATCCCCGAGACCCCCTTTTGCCCCCCCCCCCCCATTTTTTTTACCCTCCACTTACAACTGAATGTAGTTTGTGTGCTATCTATCCTATCAACGTTAAACGAACGACAACTCCAGTTTTTTCCCTATTATATTGTTCTTACATCTCTTCTGAAAAAAAAAATCCACCTCCTTGTTATCACTTAAACTCTGAAACTACAAGTCCAATCGATCCCAAAATTTACAGTCAGCAGGGCATACATGTACTAAAGGTTCATAAAACAACGTGGTGCCGATATCTCTCAAGACTTTTCCTAGAGAAAAAGAATGGCAATGCCGTAAAAATCGCTTGCTAGGTCCGTAATTCTCAATGAAATCCTACAATAAAAATGTCCGCTCCTGGATTGAAAAACTTATCTGTTACAAACTGGTGCTGAAAAATATACATTTTAAGAAAATAATCCTTAAACGTGTTTTAAAGTTACACCGGATCAATTAAATCCAAATCATGCACTGCTGGTGAACTGTGATCAAAATGTCAATTTCCTATAATGACCAAAGAAATTACATTGTGTACATTCCATCTCTATAGATGTTGTCTGTCCAACGTCCCGACCTAAAGAGAAATAAAAAGACTAAGTTTTTCTTAATATAAACACGCGTCACGTGGTGTCTCCTCAATCTGGCGCGCGCGCTGGACCTAAAATAAAATAAAAACTTTCCAAACTAAACATGAAACTTCTCCGGTAACACAATACTAGACCCCTTACAGAAACAAACAAACAAACAAAACAAACAAACAAAACAAACAATACCCCCCCCCCCCCCCAATCAATCTATGTTTCAAAGGGGGAAAGACCGTTTACAATTGCTTTTTGAAAGCAATTGATTTATATTGTAAAAAGGCCTTTTTAACCATTCTGTTCCGTTAATACAAAAAAAAAAAAAAAAAATCCCCGAGACCCCCTTTTGCCCCCCCCCCCCCATTTTTTTTACCCTCCACTTACAACTGAATGTAGTTTGTGTGCTATCTATCCTATCAACGTTAAACGAACGACAACTCCAGTTTTTTCCCTATTATATTGTTCTTACATCTCTTCTGAAAAAAAAAATCCACCTCCTTGTTATCACTTAAACTCTGAAACTACAAGTCCAATCGATCCCAAAATTTACAGTCAGCAGGGCATACATGTACTAAAGGTTCATAAAACAACGTGGTGCCGATATCTCTCAAGACTTTTCCTAGAGAAAAAGAATGGCAATGCCGTAAAAATCGCTTGCTAGGTCCGTAATTCTCAATGAAATCCTACAATAAAAATGTCCGCTCCTGGATTGAAAAACTTATCTGTTACAAACTGGTGCTGAAAAATATACATTTTAAGAAAATAATCCTTAAACGTGTTTTAAAGTTACACCGGATCAATTAAATCCAAATCATGCACTGCTGGTGAACTGTGATCAAAATGTCAATTTCCTATAATGACCAAAGAAATTACATTGTGTACATTCCATCTCTATAGATGTTGTCTGTCCAACGTCCCGACCTAAAGAGAAATAAAAAGACTAAGTTTTTCTTAATATAAACACGCGTCACGTGGTGTCTCCTCAATCTGGCGCGCGCGCTGGACCTAAAATAAAATAAAAACTTTCCAAACTAAACATGAAACTTCTCCGGTAACACAATACTAGACCCCTTACAGAAACAAACAAACAAACAAAACAAACAAACAAAACAAACAATACCCCCCCCCCCCCCCCAATCAATCTATGTTTCAAAGGGGGAAAGACCGTTTACAATTGCTTTTTGAAAGCAATTGATTTATATTGTAAAAAGGCCTTTTTAACCATTCTGTTCCGTTAATACAAAAAAAAAAAAAAAAAATCCCCGAGACCCCCTTTTGCCCCCCCCCCCCCATTTTTTTTACCCTCCACTTACAACTGAATGTAGTTTGTGTGCTATCTATCCTATCAACGTTAAACGAACGACAACTCCAGTTTTTTCCCTATTATATTGTTCTTACATCTCTTCTGAAAAAAAAAATCCACCTCCTTGTTATCACTTAAACTCTGAAACTACAAGTCCAATCGATCCCAAAATTTACAGTCAGCAGGGCATACATGTACTAAAGGTTCATAAAACAACGTGGTGCCGATATCTCTCAAGACTTTTCCTAGAGAAAAAGAATGGCAATGCCGTAAAAATCGCTTGCTAGGTCCGTAATTCTCAATGAAATCCTACAATAAAAATGTCCGCTCCTGGATTGAAAAACTTATCTGTTACAAACTGGTGCTGAAAAATATACATTTTAAGAAAATAATCCTTAAACGTGTTTTAAAGTTACACCGGATCAATTAAATCCAAATCATGCACTGCTGGTGAACTGTGATCAAAATGTCAATTTCCTATAATGACCAAAGAAATTACATTGTGTACATTCCATCTCTATAGATGTTGTCTGTCCAACGTCCCGACCTAAAGAGAAATAAAAAGACTAAGTTTTTCTTAATATAAACACGCGTCACGTGGTGTCTCCTCAATCTGGCGCGCGCGCTGGACCTAAAATAAAATAAAAACTTTCCAAACTAAACATGAAACTTCTCCGGTAACACAATACTAGACCCCTTACAGAAACAAACAAACAAACAAAACAAACAAACAAAACAAACAATACCCCCCCCCCCCCCAATCAATCTATGTTTCAAAGGGGGAAAGACCGTTTACAATTGCTTTTTGAAAGCAATTGATTTATATTGTAAAAAGGCCTTTTTAACCATTCTGTTCCGTTAATACAAAAAAAAAAAAAAAAAATCCCCGAGACCCCCTTTTGCCCCCCCCCCCCCATTTTTTTTACCCTCCACTTACAACTGAATGTAGTTTGTGTGCTATCTATCCTATCAACGTTAAACGAACGACAACTCCAGTTTTTTCCCTATTATATTGTTCTTACATCTCTTCTGAAAAAAAAAATCCACCTCCTTGTTATCACTTAAACTCTGAAACTACAAGTCCAATCGATCCCAAAATTTACAGTCAGCAGGGCATACATGTACTAAAGGTTCATAAAACAACGTGGTGCCGATATCTCTCAAGACTTTTCCTAGAGAAAAAGAATGGCAATGCCGTAAAAATCGCTTGCTAGGTCCGTAATTCTCAATGAAATCCTACAATAAAAATGTCCGCTCCTGGATTGAAAAACTTATCTGTTACAAACTGGTGCTGAAAAATATACATTTTAAGAAAATAATCCTTAAACGTGTTTTAAAGTTACACCGGATCAATTAAATCCAAATCATGCACTGCTGGTGAACTGTGATCAAAATGTCAATTTCCTATAATGACCAAAGAAATTACATTGTGTACATTCCATCTCTATAGATGTTGTCTGTCCAACGTCCCGACCTAAAGAGAAATAAAAAGACTAAGTTTTTCTTAATATAAACACGCGTCACGTGGTGTCTCCTCAATCTGGCGCGCGCGCTGGACCTAAAATAAAATAAAAACTTTCCAAACTAAACATGAAACTTCTCCGGTAACACAATACTAGACCCCTTACAGAAACAAACAAACAAACAAAACAAACAAACAAAACAAACAATACCCCCCCCCCCCCCAATCAATCTATGTTTCAAAGGGGGAAAGACCGTTTACAATTGCTTTTTGAAAGCAATTGATTTATATTGTAAAAAGGCCTTTTTAACCATTCTGTTCCGTTAATACAAAAAAAAAAAAAAAAAATCCCCGAGACCCCCTTTTGCCCCCCCCCCCCCCATTTTTTTTACCCTCCACTTACAACTGAATGTAGTTTGTGTGCTATCTATCCTATCAACGTTAAACGAACGACAACTCCAGTTTTTTCCCTATTATATTGTTCTTACATCTCTTCTGAAAAAAAAAATCCACCTCCTTGTTATCACTTAAACTCTGAAACTACAAGTCCAATCGATCCCAAAATTTACAGTCAGCAGGGCATACATGTACTAAAGGTTCATAAAACAACGTGGTGCCGATATCTCTCAAGACTTTTCCTAGAGAAAAAGAATGGCAATGCCGTAAAAATCGCTTGCTAGGTCCGTAATTCTCAATGAAATCCTACAATAAAAATGTCCGCTCCTGGATTGAAAAACTTATCTGTTACAAACTGGTGCTGAAAAATATACATTTTAAGAAAATAATCCTTAAACGTGTTTTAAAGTTACACCGGATCAATTAAATCCAAATCATGCACTGCTGGTGAACTGTGATCAAAATGTCAATTTCCTATAATGACCAAAGAAATTACATTGTGTACATTCCATCTCTATAGATGTTGTCTGTCCAACGTCCCGACCTAAAGAGAAATAAAAAGACTAAGTTTTTCTTAATATAAACACGCGTCACGTGGTGTCTCCTCAATCTGGCGCGCGCGCTGGACCTAAAATAAAATAAAAACTTTCCAAACTAAACATGAAACTTCTCCGGTAACACAATACTAGACCCCTTACAGAAACAAACAAACAAACAAAACAAACAAACAAAACAAACAATACCCCCCCCCCCCCCAATCAATCTATGTTTCAAAGGGGGAAAGACCGTTTACAATTGCTTTTTGAAAGCAATTGATTTATATTGTAAAAAGGCCTTTTTAACCATTCTGTTCCGTTAATACAAAAAAAAAAAAAAAAAATCCCCGAGACCCCCTTTTGCCCCCCCCCCCATTTTTTTTACCCTCCACTTACAACTGAATGTAGTTTGTGTGCTATCTATCCTATCAACGTTAAACGAACGACAACTCCAGTTTTTTCCCTATTATTAAGGTCTTTCCTTTCTTAAATGGAAAGACCTTACTGTATTTCGTTTGTTTATTATTATTATTATTATTATTATTATTCTTTTTCTTCCGCCGTTTTCAAAGTCAATCGCCAAGAAAAGTACGCAAGATATCAAAATAATCTTTGGAACCAAGTATCGGGTTAATAAAAGCTATCTTGTATTAAGGGCACCGTAGTGTACTATTTACCTTATAGGAGTTATCTCCCCAATTACAAAAAACACTGTTATCACTACTCCTCAAAAACTATAAGACTTAGCGGCAAATGGTTTTTTTTAAAATGTTCCTTGCCAAAAGTTACAACTTCAAATAACTTTAACCGAAGCGATCCAGTGACCTATTATAGGAGTTATTTCCCCTTGAATATTTAAATTTTCGATATGCATATAAATCTCATGAACCGTAAGTCATAAAGACTGCGGGTCTTCAGATTTGAGTTCATTGGACCAAAACTAGAAAATATAGGTCAAGGTCAAAGGTCAAGGTCATATTTTAGATTTTCAAAAGTTTTTCATTTCCCTATAACTATTGAACGGTTATAGACACAGAAAAATTAAGCAGTGAAAAATGATTGGTACTTCAAGGGGCAACTTTTTTACATTATGACTATACTGATTTTACCATCATGTAAGGGACATAACTCCCATTGATGGTTTTTAAAAAGCCATTTTTAGGCAAAACTCTTTAACAAAAGGTCCTTGACCCATACGGTCTTTTGCAATGACCTTGTGGAGCAATGACCTTGACAAAGGTCACAAGGTCAAAGGTCAAGGTCATCAAATTATGTGTTTTTTGGCACTATTTAAACAGTTTTATGTGTGTTTGAATTCCAACCACTCAATCAATCAATCAATCAATCAATCAATCAATCAATCAATCAATCAATCAATTAATCAATCAATCAATCAATCAATCAATCAATCAAAGCAAGTTTCCGTTTCATGTGTTTAATACGGGATCCAAGGTATCTTTTTACGCTTGTTTTAATTGACACTTTCCAACGTGTTTAACCAACGTGTTTAACCAACATGTTTAACCAACGTGTTTAACCAATCAATCAATGCATGTTTCCGTTTCATGTGTTTAATACGGGATCCAAGGTCTCTTTTTTCGCTTGTTTTGATTCAGCCTATCCAACCAACGTGTTTAACCAACGTGTTTAACCAACGTGTTTCACCAACGTGTTAAACCAACATGTTTAACCAATGTGTTTAACTAACCAACCAACGTGTTTAACTAACCAATCAATCAATGCATGTTTCCGTTTCATGTATTTCATACGGGATCCAAGGTTTTTTTTCCGCTCGTTTTAATTGAGCCTATCCAACCAACGTGTTTAACCAACGTGTTTAATCAACGTGTTAAACCAACATGTTAAACCAACGTGTTTAACCAACGTGTTTAACTAACCAACCAACGTGTTTAACGAACCAACAAACCAATCAATCAATGCATGTTTCCGTTTCATGTGTTTCATACGGGATCCAATGTTGGTTTTTTTCGCTTGTTTTAATTCAGCCTATCCAACCAATGTGTTTAACCAACGTGTTTAACCAACGTGTTTCACCAACGTGTTAAGCCAACATGTTTAACCAACGTGTTTAACTAACCAACCAACGTGTTCAACCAACCAATCAATCAATGCATGTTTCCGTTTCATGTGTTTCATACGGGATCCAAGGTTTTTTTTTCGCTTGTTTTAATTGAGCCTATCCAACCATCGTGTTTAACCAACGTGTTTAACCAACGTGTTTAACCAACGTGTTTAACCAACGTGTTAAACCAACGTGTTTAACCAACGTGTTTAACTAACAAACCAACGTGTTTAACCAACCAACAAACCAATCAATCAATGCATGTTTCCGTTTCATGTGTTTCATACGGGATCCAAGGTTTTTTTTTCCGCTTGTTTTAATTCAGCCTATCCAACCAACGTGTTTAACCAACGTGTTAAACCAACGTGTTTAACCAACGTGTTTAACCAACGTGTTTAACTAACCAACCAACGTGTTTAACCAACCAATCAATCAATGCATGTTTCCGTTTCATGTGTTTCATACGGGATCCAAGGTTGTTTTTTTCGCTTGTTTTAATTGAGCCTATCCAACCAACGTGTTTAACCAACATGTTTAACCAACGTGTTTAACAAACCAACCAACGTGTTTAACCAACCAACAAACCAATCAATCAATGCATGTTTCCATTTCATGTGTTTCATACGGGATTCAAGGTTTTTTTTTCGCTCGTTTTAATTGAGCCTATCCAACCAACGTGTTTAACCAACGTGTTTAACCAACGTGTTAAACCAACGTGTTTAACCAACGTGTTTAAACAACCAACAAACCAATCAATCAATGCATGTTTCCGTTTCATGTGTTTCATACGAGATCCAATGTTGTTTTTTTTCGCTTGTTTTAATTCAGCCTATCCAACCAACCTGTTTAACCAACGTGTTTAACCAACGTGTTTCACCAACGTGTTAAGCCAACATGTTTAACCAACGTGTTTAACTAACCAACCAACGCGTTTAACTAACCAATCAATCAATGCATGTTTCCATTTCATGTGTTTCATACGGGATCCAAGGTTTTTTTTTCGCTCGTTTTAATTGAGCCTATCCAACCAACGTGTTTAACCAACGTGTTAAACCAACGTGTTTAACTAACCAACCAACGTGTTTAACCAACCAACAAACCAATCAATCAATGCATGTTTCCGTTTCATGTGTTTCATACGGGATCCAATGTTGGTTTTTTTCGCTTGTTTTAATTCAGCCTATCCAACCAACGTGTTTAACCAACGTGTTTAACCAACGTGTTTCACCAACGTGTTAAGCCAACATGTTTAACCAACGTGTTTAACTAACCAACCAACGCGTTTAACTAACCAATCAATCAATGCATGTTTCCATTTCATGTGTTTCATACGGGATCCAAGGTTTTTTTTTCGCTCGTTTTAATTGAGCCTATCCAACCAACGTGTTTAACCAACGTGTTAAACCAACGTGTTTAACTAACCAACCAACGTGTTTAACCAACCAACAAACCAATCAATCAATGCATGTTTCCGTTTCATGTGTTTCATACGGGATCCAATGTTGGTTTTTTTCGCTTGTTTTAATTCAGCCTATCCAACCAACGTGTTTAACCAACGTGTTTAACCAACGTGTTTCACCAACGTGTTAAGCCAACATGTTTAACCAACGACTTTAACTAACCAACCAACGTGTTTAACTAACCAATCAATCAATGCATGTTTCCATTTCATGTGTTTCATACGGGATCCAAGTTTTTTTTTCGCTTGTTTTAATTGAGCCTATCCAACCAACGTGTTTAACCAACGTGTTTAACCAACGTGTTAAACCAACATGTTTAACCAACGTGTTTAACTAACGAACCAACGTGTTTAACCAACCAACAAACCAATCAATCAATGCATGTTTCCGTTTCATGTGTTTCATACGGGATGCAAGGTTTTTTTTCCGCTTGTTTTAATTCAGCCTATCCAACCAACGTGTTTAACCAACGTGTTTAACCAACGTGTTAAACCAACGTGTTTAACCAACGTGTTAAACCAACGTGTTTAACCAACGTGTTTAACCAACCAATCAATCAATGCAAGTTTCCGTTTCATGTGTTTCATACGGGATCCAAGTTTTTTTTTCTCGCTTGTTTTAATTGAGCCTATCCAACCAACGTGTTTATCCAACGTGTTTAACCAACGTGTTAAACCAACGTGTTTAACCAACGTGTTTAACTAACCAACCAACGTGTTTAACCAACCAATCAATCAATGCATGTTTCCGTTTCATGTGTTTCATATGGGATCCAAGGTTTTTTTCTCGCTTGTTTTAATTGAGCCTATCCAACCAACGTGTTTAACGAACGTGTTTAACCAACGTGTTAAACCAACATGTTTAACCCGTGTTTAACTAACCAACCAACGTGTTTAACCAACCAACTAATCAATCAATGCATGTTTCCGTTTCATGTGTTTAATACGGGATCCAAGGTCTCTTTTTTTCTGATTTAATTGACCCTTTCCAACGTGTTTAACCAATCAACGTGTTAAACCAACATGTTTAACCAACGTGTTTAAGCAACGTGTTTAACCAACCAATGTGTTTAACCAACCAATCAATCAATCTATTTCATTAATTAATGCATGTTTCCGTTTCATGTGTTAAATACGGAATCCAAGGTCTCTTTTTTTCCGCTTGTTTCAAGAGACCATTTATTAAGTGTTTAATTAATCAACCAATCAACCAACTAATCAATAAATTAATCAATCAATATATATGATATTTTTATTTATGACAGTATAATTAAAAGAAAATGGAAGGAAAGACCTATCAATTATTCAAGAAGAATTGAACTTTAATATTGTTCTTACATCTCTTCTGAAAAAAAAAATCCACCTCCTTGTTATCACTTAAACTCTGAAACTACAAGTCCAATCGATCCCAAAATTTACAGTCAGCAGGGCATACATGTACTAAAGGTTCATAAAACAACGTGGTGCCGATATCTCTCAAGACTTTTCCTAGAGAAAAAGAATGGCAATGCCGTAAAAATCGCTTGCTAGGTCCGTAATTCTCAATGAAATCCTACAATAAAAATGTCCGCTCCTCTGGATTGAAAAACTTATCTGTTACAAACTGGTGCTGAAAAATATACATTTTAAGAAAATAATCCTTAAACGTGTTTTAAAGTTGCACCGGATCAATTAAATCCAAATCATGCACTGCTGGTGAACTGTGATCAAAATGTCAATTTCCTATAATGACCAAAGAAATTACATTGTGTACATTCCATCTCTATAGATGTTGTCTGTCCAACGTCCCGACCTAAAGAGAAATAAAAAGACTAAGTTTTTCTTAATATAAACACGCGTCACGTGGTGTCTCCTCAATCTGGCGCGCGCGCTGGACCTAAAATAAAATAAAAACTTTCCAAACTAAACATGAAACTTCTCCGGTAACAAAATACTAGACCCCTTACTGTAAACAAACAAACAAACAAGCAAAACAAACAAACAAAACAAACAAACAACCCCCCCCCCCCCCCATCAATCTATGTTTCAAAGGGGGAAAGACCGTTTACAATTGCTTTTTGAAAGCAATTGATTTATATTGTAAAAAGGCCTTTTTAACCATTCTGTTCCGTTAATACAAAAAAAAAAAAAAAAAATCCCCGAGACCCCCTTTTGCCCCCCCCCCCCCATTTTTTTTACCCTCCACTTACAACTGAATGTAGTTTGTGTGCTATTAATCCTATCAACGTTAAACGAACGACAACTCCAGTTTTTTCCCTATTATATTGTTCTTACATCTCTTCTGAAAAAAAAAATCCACCTCCTTGTTATCACTTAAACTCTGAAACTACAAGTCCAATCGATCCCAAAATTTACAGTCAGCAGGGCATACATGTACTAAAGGTTCATAAAACAACGTGGTGCCGATATCTCTCAAGACTTTTCCTAGAGAAAAAGAATGGCAATGCCGTAAAAATCGCTTGCTAGGTCCGTAATTCTCAATGAAATCCTACAATAAAAATGTCCGCTCCTCTGGATTGAAAAACTTATCTGTTACAAACTGGTGCTGAAAAATATACATTTTAAGAAAATAATCCTTAAACGTGTTTTAAAGTTGCACCGGATCAATTAAATCCAAATCATGCACTGCTGGTGAACTGTGATCAAAATGTCAATTTCCTATAATGACCAAAGAAATTACATTGTGTACATTCCATCTCTATAGATGTTGTCTGTCCAACGTCCTGACCTAAAGAGAAATAAAAAGACTAAGTTTTTCTTAATATAAACACGCGTCACGTGGTGTCTCCTCAATCTGGCGCGCGCGCTGGACCTAAAATAAAATAAAAACTTTCCAAACTAAACATGAAACTTCTCCGGTAACAAAATACTAGACCCCTTACTGTAAACAAACAAACAAACAAGCAAAACAAACAAACAAAACAAACAAACAACCCCCCCCCCCCCCATCAATCTATGTTTCAAAGGGGGAAAGACCGTTTACAATTGCTTTTTGAAAGCAATTGATTTATATTGTAAAAAGGCCTTTTTAACCATTCTGTTCCGTTAATACAAAAAAAAAAAAAAAAAATCCCCGAGACCCCCTTTTGCCCCCCCCCCCCATTTTTTTTACCCTCCACTTACAACTGAATGTAGTTTGTGTGCTATTAATCCTATCAACGTTAAACGAACGACAACTCCAGTTTTTTCCCTATTATATTGTTCTTACATCTCTTCTGAAAAAAAAAATCCACCTCCTTGTTATCACTTAAACTCTGAAACTACAAGTCCAATCGATCCCAAAATTTACAGTCAGCAGGGCATACATGTACTAAAGGTTCATAAAACAACGTGGTGCCGATATCTCTCAAGACTTTTCCTAGAGAAAAAGAATGGCAATGCCGTAAAAATCGCTTGCTAGGTCCGTAATTCTCAATGAAATCCTACAATAAAAATGTCCGCTCCTCTGGATTGAAAAACTTATCTGTTACAAACTGGTGCTGAAAAATATACATTTTAAGAAAATAATCCTTAAACGTGTTTTAAAGTTGCACCGGATCAATTAAATCCAAATCATGCACTGCTGGTGAACTGTGATCAAAATGTCAATTTCCTATAATGACCAAAGAAATTACATTGTGTACATTCCATCTCTATAGATGTTGTCTGTCCAACGTCCCGACCTAAAGAGAAATAAAAAGACTAAGTTTTTCTTAATATAAACACGCGTCACGTGGTGTCTCCTCAATCTGGCGCGCGCTGGACCTAAAATAAAATAAAAACTTTCCAAACTAAACATGAAACTTCTCCGGTAACAAAATACTAGACCCCTTACTGTAAACAAACAAACAAACAAGCAAAACAAACAAACAAAACAAACAAACAACCCCCCCCCCCCCCCATCAATCTATGTTTCAAAGGGGGAAAGACCGTTTACAATTGCTTTTTGAAAGCAATTGATTTATATTGTAAAAAGGCCTTTTTAACCATTCTGTTCCGTTAATACAAAAAAAAAAAAAAAAAATCCCCGAGACCCCCTTTTGCCCCCCCCCCCCCCATTTTTTTTACCCTCCACTTACAACTGAATGTAGTTTGTGTGCTATTAATCCTATCAACGTTAAACGAACGACAACTCCAGTTTTTTCCCTATTATATTGTTCTTACATCTCTTCTGAAAAAAAAAATCCACCTCCTTGTTATCACTTAAACTCTGAAACTACAAGTCCAATCGATCCCAAAATTTACAGTCAGCAGGGCATACATGTACTAAAGGTTCATAAAACAACGTGGTGCCGATATCTCTCAAGACTTTTCCTAGAGAAAAAGAATGGCAATGCCGTAAAAATCGCTTGCTAGGTCCGTAATTCTCAATGAAATCCTACAATAAAAATGTCCGCTCCTCTGGATTGAAAAACTTATCTGTTACAAACTGGTGCTGAAAAATATACATTTTAAGAAAATAATCCTTAAACGTGTTTTAAAGTTGCACCGGATCAATTAAATCCAAATCATGCACTGCTGGTGAACTGTGATCAAAATGTCAATTTCCTATAATGACCAAAGAAATTACATTGTGTACATTCCATCTCTATAGATGTTGTCTGTCCAACGTCCCGACCTAAAGAGAAATAAAAAGACTAAGTTTTTCTTAATATAAACACGCGTCACGTGGTGTCTCCTCAATCTGGCGCGCGCTGGACCTAAAATAAAATAAAAACTTTCCAAACTAAACATGAAACTTCTCCGGTAACAAAATACTAGACCCCTTACTGTAAACAAACAAACAAACAAGCAAAACAAACAAACAAAACAAACAAACAACCCCCCCCCCCCATCAATCTATGTTTCAAAGGGGGAAAGACCGTTTACAATTGCTTTTTGAAAGCAATTGATTTATATTGTAAAAAGGCCTTTTTAACCATTCTGTTCCGTTAATACAAAAAAAAAAAAAAAAAATCCCCGAGACCCCCTTTTGCCCCCCCCCCCCCATTTTTTTTACCCTCCACTTACAACTGAATGTAGTTTGTGTGCTATTAATCCTATCAACGTTAAACGAACGACAACTCCAGTTTTTTCCCTATTATATTGTTCTTACATCTCTTCTGAAAAAAAAAATCCACCTCCTTGTTATCACTTAAACTCTGAAACTACAAGTCCAATCGATCCCAAAATTTACAGTCAGCAGGGCATACATGTACTAAAGGTTCATAAAACAACGTGGTGCCGATATCTCTCAAGACTTTTCCTAGAGAAAAAGAATGGCAATGCCGTAAAAATCGCTTGCTAGGTCCGTAATTCTCAATGAAATCCTACAATAAAAATGTCCGCTCCTCTGGATTGAAAAACTTATCTGTTACAAACTGGTGCTGAAAAATATACATTTTAAGAAAATAATCCTTAAACGTGTTTTAAAGTTGCACCGGATCAATTAAATCCAAATCATGCACTGCTGGTGAACTGTGATCAAAATGTCAATTTCCTATAATGACCAAAGAAATTACATTGTGTACATTCCATCTCTATAGATGTTGTCTGTCCAACGTCCCGACCTAAAGAGAAATAAAAAGACTAAGTTTTTCTTAATATAAACACGCGTCACGTGGTGTCTCCTCAATCTGGCGCGCGCGCTGGACCTAAAATAAAATAAAAACTTTCCAAACTAAACATGAAACTTCTCCGGTAACAAAATACTAGACCCCTTACTGTAAACAAACAAACAAACAAGCAAAACAAACAAACAAAACAAACAAACAACCCCCCCCCCCCCCATCAATCTATGTTTCAAAGGGGGAAAGACCGTTTACAATTGCTTTTTGAAAGCAATTGATTTATATTGTAAAAAGGCCTTTTTAACCATTCTGTTCCGTTAATACAAAAAAAAAAAAAAAAAATCCCCGAGACCCCCTTTTGCCCCCCCCCCCCCATTTTTTTTACCCTCCACTTACAACTGAATGTAGTTTGTGTGCTATTAATCCTATCAACGTTAAACGAACGACAACTCCAGTTTTTTCCCTATTATATTGTTCTTACATCTCTTCTGAAAAAAAAAATCCACCTCCTTGTTATCACTTAAACTCTGAAACTACAAGTCCAATCGATCCCAAAATTTACAGTCAGCAGGGCATACATGTACTAAAGGTTCATAAAACAACGTGGTGCCGATATCTCTCAAGACTTTTCCTAGAGAAAAAGAATGGCAATGCCGTAAAAATCGCTTGCTAGGTCCGTAATTCTCAATGAAATCCTACAATAAAAATGTCCGCTCCTCTGGATTGAAAAACTTATCTGTTACAAACTGGTGCTGAAAAATATACATTTTAAGAAAATAATCCTTAAACGTGTTTTAAAGTTGCACCGGATCAATTAAATCCAAATCATGCACTGCTGGTGAACTGTGATCAAAATGTCAATTTCCTATAATGACCAAAGAAATTACATTGTGTACATTCCATCTCTATAGATGTTGTCTGTCCAACGTCCCGACCTAAAGAGAAATAAAAAGACTAAGTTTTTCTTAATATAAACACGCGTCACGTGGTGTCTCCTCAATCTGGCGCGCGCGCTGGACCTAAAATAAAATAAAAACTTTCCAAACTAAACATGAAACTTCTCCGGTAACAAAATACTAGACCCCTTACTGTAAACAAACAAACAAACAAGCAAAACAAACAAACAAAACAAACAAACAACCCCCCCCCCCCCCATCAATCTATGTTTCAAAGGGGGAAAGACCGTTTACAATTGCTTTTTGAAAGCAATTGATTTATATTGTAAAAAGGCCTTTTTAACCATTCTGTTCCGTTAATACAAAAAAAAAAAAAAAAAATCCCCGAGACCCCCTTTTGCCCCCCCCCCCCCATTTTTTTTACCCTCCACTTACAACTGAATGTAGTTTGTGTGCTATTAATCCTATCAACGTTAAACGAACGACAACTCCAGTTTTTTCCCTATTATATTGTTCTTACATCTCTTCTGAAAAAAAAAATCCACCTCCTTGTTATCACTTAAACTCTGAAACTACAAGTCCAATCGATCCCAAAATTTACAGTCAGCAGGGCATACATGTACTAAAGGTTCATAAAACAACGTGGTGCCGATATCTCTCAAGACTTTTCCTAGAGAAAAAGAATGGCAATGCCGTAAAAATCGCTTGCTAGGTCCGTAATTCTCAATGAAATCCTACAATAAAAATGTCCGCTCCTCTGGATTGAAAAACTTATCTGTTACAAACTGGTGCTGAAAAATATACATTTTAAGAAAATAATCCTTAAACGTGTTTTAAAGTTGCACCGGATCAATTAAATCCAAATCATGCACTGCTGGTGAACTGTGATCAAAATGTCAATTTCCTATAATGACCAAAGAAATTACATTGTGTACATTCCATCTCTATAGATGTTGTCTGTCCAACGTCCCGACCTAAAGAGAAATAAAAAGACTAAGTTTTTCTTAATATAAACACGCGTCACGTGGTGTCTCCTCAATCTGGCGCGCGCTGGACCTAAAATAAAATAAAAACTTTCCAAACTAAACATGAAACTTCTCCGGTAACAAAATACTAGACCCCTTACTGTAAACAAACAAACAAACAAGCAAAACAAACAAACAAAACAAACAAACAACCCCCCCCCCCCATCAATCTATGTTTCAAAGGGGGAAAGACCGTTTACAATTGCTTTTTGAAAGCAATTGATTTATATTGTAAAAAGGCCTTTTTAACCATTCTGTTCCGTTAATACAAAAAAAAAAAAAAAAAATCCCCGAGACCCCCTTTTGCCCCCCCCCCCCCCATTTTTTTTACCCTCCACTTACAACTGAATGTAGTTTGTGTGCTATTAATCCTATCAACGTTAAACGAACGACAACTCCAGTTTTTTCCCTATTATATTGTTCTTACATCTCTTCTGAAAAAAAAAATCCACCTCCTTGTTATCACTTAAACTCTGAAACTACAAGTCCAATCGATCCCAAAATTTACAGTCAGCAGGGCATACATGTACTAAAGGTTCATAAAACAACGTGGTGCCGATATCTCTCAAGACTTTTCCTAGAGAAAAAGAATGGCAATGCCGTAAAAATCGCTTGCTAGGTCCGTAATTCTCAATGAAATCCTACAATAAAAATGTCCGCTCCTCTGGATTGAAAAACTTATCTGTTACAAACTGGTGCTGAAAAATATACATTTTAAGAAAATAATCCTTAAACGTGTTTTAAAGTTGCACCGGATCAATTAAATCCAAATCATGCACTGCTGGTGAACTGTGATCAAAATGTCAATTTCCTATAATGACCAAAGAAATTACATTGTGTACATTCCATCTCTATAGATGTTGTCTGTCCAACGTCCCGACCTAAAGAGAAATAAAAAGACTAAGTTTTTCTTAATATAAACACGCGTCACGTGGTGTCTCCTCAATCTGGCGCGCGCGCTGGACCTAAAATAAAATAAAAACTTTCCAAACTAAACATGAAACTTCTCCGGTAACAAAATACTAGACCCCTTACTGTAAACAAACAAACAAACAAGCAAAACAAACAAACAAAACAAACAAACAACCCCCCCCCCCCCCATCAATCTATGTTTCAAAGGGGGAAAGACCGTTTACAATTGCTTTTTGAAAGCAATTGATTTATATTGTAAAAAGGCCTTTTTAACCATTCTGTTCCGTTAATACAAAAAAAAAAAAAAAAAATCCCCGAGACCCCCTTTTGCCCCCCCCCCCCCCATTTTTTTTACCCTCCACTTACAACTGAATGTAGTTTGTGTGCTATTAATCCTATCAACGTTAAACGAACGACAACTCCAGTTTTTTCCCTATTATATTGTTCTTACATCTCTTCTGAAAAAAAAAATCCACCTCCTTGTTATCACTTAAACTCTGAAACTACAAGTCCAATCGATCCCAAAATTTACAGTCAGCAGGGCATACATGTACTAAAGGTTCATAAAACAACGTGGTGCCGATATCTCTCAAGACTTTTCCTAGAGAAAAAGAATGGCAATGCCGTAAAAATCGCTTGCTAGGTCCGTAATTCTCAATGAAATCCTACAATAAAAATGTCCGCTCCTCTGGATTGAAAAACTTATCTGTTACAAACTGGTGCTGAAAAATATACATTTTAAGAAAATAATCCTTAAACGTGTTTTAAAGTTGCACCGGATCAATTAAATCCAAATCATGCACTGCTGGTGAACTGTGATCAAAATGTCAATTTCCTATAATGACCAAAGAAATTACATTGTGTACATTCCATCTCTATAGATGTTGTCTGTCCAACGTCCCGACCTAAAGAGAAATAAAAAGACTAAGTTTTTCTTAATATAAACACGCGTCACGTGGTGTCTCCTCAATCTGGCGCGCGCTGGACCTAAAATAAAATAAAAACTTTCCAAACTAAACATGAAACTTCTCCGGTAACAAAATACTAGACCCCTTACTGTAAACAAACAAACAAACAAGCAAAACAAACAAACAAAACAAACAAACAACCCCCCCCCCCCATCAATCTATGTTTCAAAGGGGGAAAGACCGTTTACAATTGCTTTTTGAAAGCAATTGATTTATATTGTAAAAAGGCCTTTTTAACCATTCTGTTCCGTTAATACAAAAAAAAAAAAAAAAAATCCCCGAGACCCCCTTTTGCCCCCCCCCCCCCCATTTTTTTTACCCTCCACTTACAACTGAATGTAGTTTGTGTGCTATTAATCCTATCAACGTTAAACGAACGACAACTCCAGTTTTTTCCCTATTATATTGTTCTTACATCTCTTCTGAAAAAAAAAATCCACCTCCTTGTTATCACTTAAACTCTGAAACTACAAGTCCAATCGATCCCAAAATTTACAGTCAGCAGGGCATACATGTACTAAAGGTTCATAAAACAACGTGGTGCCGATATCTCTCAAGACTTTTCCTAGAGAAAAAGAATGGCAATGCCGTAAAAATCGCTTGCTAGGTCCGTAATTCTCAATGAAATCCTACAATAAAAATGTCCGCTCCTCTGGATTGAAAAACTTATCTGTTACAAACTGGTGCTGAAAAATATACATTTTAAGAAAATAATCCTTAAACGTGTTTTAAAGTTGCACCGGATCAATTAAATCCAAATCATGCACTGCTGGTGAACTGTGATCAAAATGTCAATTTCCTATAATGACCAAAGAAATTACATTGTGTACATTCCATCTCTATAGATGTTGTCTGTCCAACGTCCCGACCTAAAGAGAAATAAAAAGACTAAGTTTTTCTTAATATAAACACGCGTCACGTGGTGTCTCCTCAATCTGGCGCGCGCGCTGGACCTAAAATAAAATAAAAACTTTCCAAACTAAACATGAAACTTCTCCGGTAACAAAATACTAGACCCCTTACTGTAAACAAACAAACAAACAAGCAAAACAAACAAACAAAACAAACAAACAACCCCCCCCCCCCCCATCAATCTATGTTTCAAAGGGGGAAAGACCGTTTACAATTGCTTTTTGAAAGCAATTGATTTATATTGTAAAAAGGCCTTTTTAACCATTCTGTTCCGTTAATACAAAAAAAAAAAAAAAAAATCCCCGAGACCCCCTTTTGCCCCCCCCCCCCCCATTTTTTTTACCCTCCACTTACAACTGAATGTAGTTTGTGTGCTATTAATCCTATCAACGTTAAACGAACGACAACTCCAGTTTTTTCCCTATTATATTGTTCTTACATCTCTTCTGAAAAAAAAAATCCACCTCCTTGTTATCACTTAAACTCTGAAACTACAAGTCCAATCGATCCCAAAATTTACAGTCAGCAGGGCATACATGTACTAAAGGTTCATAAAACAACGTGGTGCCGATATCTCTCAAGACTTTTCCTAGAGAAAAAGAATGGCAATGCCGTAAAAATCGCTTGCTAGGTCCGTAATTCTCAATGAAATCCTACAATAAAAATGTCCGCTCCTCTGGATTGAAAAACTTATCTGTTACAAACTGGTGCTGAAAAATATACATTTTAAGAAAATAATCCTTAAACGTGTTTTAAAGTTGCACCGGATCAATTAAATCCAAATCATGCACTGCTGGTGAACTGTGATCAAAATGTCAATTTCCTATAATGACCAAAGAAATTACATTGTGTACATTCCATCTCTATAGATGTTGTCTGTCCAACGTCCCGACCTAAAGAGAAATAAAAAGACTAAGTTTTTCTTAATATAAACACGCGTCACGTGGTGTCTCCTCAATCTGGCGCGCGCTGGACCTAAAATAAAATAAAAACTTTCCAAACTAAACATGAAACTTCTCCGGTAACAAAATACTAGACCCCTTACTGTAAACAAACAAACAAACAAGCAAAACAAACAAACAAAACAAACAAACAACCCCCCCCCCCCCCATCAATCTATGTTTCAAAGGGGGAAAGACCGTTTACAATTGCTTTTTGAAAGCAATTGATTTATATTGTAAAAAGGCCTTTTTAACCATTCTGTTCCGTTAATACAAAAAAAAAAAAAAAAAATCCCCGAGACCCCCTTTTGCCCCCCCCCCCCCCATTTTTTTTACCCTCCACTTACAACTGAATGTAGTTTGTGTGCTATTAATCCTATCAACGTTAAACGAACGACAACTCCAGTTTTTTCCCTATTATATTGTTCTTACATCTCTTCTGAAAAAAAAAATCCACCTCCTTGTTATCACTTAAACTCTGAAACTACAAGTCCAATCGATCCCAAAATTTACAGTCAGCAGGGCATACATGTACTAAAGGTTCATAAAACAACGTGGTGCCGATATCTCTCAAGACTTTTCCTAGAGAAAAAGAATGGCAATGCCGTAAAAATCGCTTGCTAGGTCCGTAATTCTCAATGAAATCCTACAATAAAAATGTCCGCTCCTCTGGATTGAAAAACTTATCTGTTACAAACTGGTGCTGAAAAATATACATTTTAAGAAAATAATCCTTAAACGTGTTTTAAAGTTGCACCGGATCAATTAAATCCAAATCATGCACTGCTGGTGAACTGTGATCAAAATGTCAATTTCCTATAATGACCAAAGAAATTACATTGTGTACATTCCATCTCTATAGATGTTGTCTGTCCAACGTCCCGACCTAAAGAGAAATAAAAAGACTAAGTTTTTCTTAATATAAACACGCGTCACGTGGTGTCTCCTCAATCTGGCGCGCGCGCTGGACCTAAAATAAAATAAAAACTTTCCAAACTAAACATGAAACTTCTCCGGTAACAAAATACTAGACCCCTTACTGTAAACAAACAAACAAACAAGCAAAACAAACAAACAAAACAAACAAACAACCCCCCCCCCCCCCCATCAATCTATGTTTCAAAGGGGGAAAGACCGTTTACAATTGCTTTTTGAAAGCAATTGATTTATATTGTAAAAAGGCCTTTTTAACCATTCTGTTCCGTTAATACAAAAAAAAAAAAAAAAAATCCCCGAGACCCCCTTTTGCCCCCCCCCCCCCCCATTTTTTTTACCCTCCACTTACAACTGAATGTAGTTTGTGTGCTATTAATCCTATCAACGTTAAACGAACGACAACTCCAGTTTTTTCCCTATTATATTGTTCTTACATCTCTTCTGAAAAAAAAAATCCACCTCCTTGTTATCACTTAAACTCTGAAACTACAAGTCCAATCGATCCCAAAATTTACAGTCAGCAGGGCATACATGTACTAAAGGTTCATAAAACAACGTGGTGCCGATATCTCTCAAGACTTTTCCTAGAGAAAAAGAATGGCAATGCCGTAAAAATCGCTTGCTAGGTCCGTAATTCTCAATGAAATCCTACAATAAAAATGTCCGCTCCTCTGGATTGAAAAACTTATCTGTTACAAACTGGTGCTGAAAAATATACATTTTAAGAAAATAATCCTTAAACGTGTTTTAAAGTTGCACCGGATCAATTAAATCCAAATCATGCACTGCTGGTGAACTGTGATCAAAATGTCAATTTCCTATAATGACCAAAGAAATTACATTGTGTACATTCCATCTCTATAGATGTTGTCTGTCCAACGTCCCGACCTAAAGAGAAATAAAAAGACTAAGTTTTTCTTAATATAAACACGCGTCACGTGGTGTCTCCTCAATCTGGCGCGCGCGCTGGACCTAAAATAAAATAAAAACTTTCCAAACTAAACATGAAACTTCTCCGGTAACAAAATACTAGACCCCTTACTGTAAACAAACAAACAAACAAGCAAAACAAACAAACAAAACAAACAAACAACCCCCCCCCCCCATCAATCTATGTTTCAAAGGGGGAAAGACCGTTTACAATTGCTTTTTGAAAGCAATTGATTTATATTGTAAAAAGGCCTTTTTAACCATTCTGTTCCGTTAATACAAAAAAAAAAAAAAAAAATCCCCGAGACCCCCTTTTGCCCCCCCCCCCCCCATTTTTTTTACCCTCCACTTACAACTGAATGTAGTTTGTGTGCTATTAATCCTATCAACGTTAAACGAACGACAACTCCAGTTTTTTCCCTATTATATTGTTCTTACATCTCTTCTGAAAAAAAAAATCCACCTCCTTGTTATCACTTAAACTCTGAAACTACAAGTCCAATCGATCCCAAAATTTACAGTCAGCAGGGCATACATGTACTAAAGGTTCATAAAACAACGTGGTGCCGATATCTCTCAAGACTTTTCCTAGAGAAAAAGAATGGCAATGCCGTAAAAATCGCTTGCTAGGTCCGTAATTCTCAATGAAATCCTACAATAAAAATGTCCGCTCCTCTGGATTGAAAAACTTATCTGTTACAAACTGGTGCTGAAAAATATACATTTTAAGAAAATAATCCTTAAACGTGTTTTAAAGTTGCACCGGATCAATTAAATCCAAATCATGCACTGCTGGTGAACTGTGATCAAAATGTCAATTTCCTATAATGACCAAAGAAATTACATTGTGTACATTCCATCTCTATAGATGTTGTCTGTCCAACGTCCCGACCTAAAGAGAAATAAAAAGACTAAGTTTTTCTTAATATAAACACGCGTCACGTGGTGTCTCCTCAATCTGGCGCGCGCGCTGGACCTAAAATAAAATAAAAACTTTCCAAACTAAACATGAAACTTCTCCGGTAACAAAATACTAGACCCCTTACTGTAAACAAACAAACAAACAAGCAAAACAAACAAACAAAACAAACAAACAACCCCCCCCCCCCCATCAATCTATGTTTCAAAGGGGGAAAGACCGTTTACAATTGCTTTTTGAAAGCAATTGATTTATATTGTAAAAAGGCCTTTTTAACCATTCTGTTCCGTTAATACAAAAAAAAAAAAAAAAAATCCCCGAGACCCCCTTTTGCCCCCCCCCCCCCCCATTTTTTTTACCCTCCACTTACAACTGAATGTAGTTTGTGTGCTATTAATCCTATCAACGTTAAACGAACGACAACTCCAGTTTTTTCCCTATTATATTGTTCTTACATCTCTTCTGAAAAAAAAAATCCACCTCCTTGTTATCACTTAAACTCTGAAACTACAAGTCCAATCGATCCCAAAATTTACAGTCAGCAGGGCATACATGTACTAAAGGTTCATAAAACAACGTGGTGCCGATATCTCTCAAGACTTTTCCTAGAGAAAAAGAATGGCAATGCCGTAAAAATCGCTTGCTAGGTCCGTAATTCTCAATGAAATCCTACAATAAAAATGTCCGCTCCTCTGGATTGAAAAACTTATCTGTTACAAACTGGTGCTGAAAAATATACATTTTAAGAAAATAATCCTTAAACGTGTTTTAAAGTTGCACCGGATCAATTAAATCCAAATCATGCACTGCTGGTGAACTGTGATCAAAATGTCAATTTCCTATAATGACCAAAGAAATTACATTGTGTACATTCCATCTCTATAGATGTTGTCTGTCCAACGTCCCGACCTAAAGAGAAATAAAAAGACTAAGTTTTTCTTAATATAAACACGCGTCACGTGGTGTCTCCTCAATCTGGCGCGCGCGCTGGACCTAAAATAAAATAAAAACTTTCCAAACTAAACATGAAACTTCTCCGGTAACAAAATACTAGACCCCTTACTGTAAACAAACAAACAAACAAGCAAAACAAACAAACAAAACAAACAAACAACCCCCCCCCCCCATCAATCTATGTTTCAAAGGGGGAAAGACCGTTTACAATTGCTTTTTGAAAGCAATTGATTTATATTGTAAAAAGGCCTTTTTAACCATTCTGTTCCGTTAATACAAAA
>NW_026963331.1:2500-5000 GCF_036588685.1 Mytilus trossulus
TGATTGATTGATTGATTGATTGATTGATTGATTGATTAGTTGGTTGGTTGGTTGGTTGGTTGGTTGGTTGGTTGGTTAAACACGTTGGATAGGGTCAATTGAAACACGGAAAAAGACACAAAGAAGATCTTGGACCCTATATTAAACACATGAGACGGAAACATGATTGGTTGATCATGATCATGATTGATTGATTGATTGATTGATTGATTGATTGATTGATTGGTTGGTTGGTTGGTTGGTTGGTTGGTTGGTTGGTTGAACCCTATAAGAAACACATGAGACGGAAACATGATTGATTGATTGATCATGATCATTATTGGTTGATTGATCATGATCATGATTGATTGATTGATTGATTGATTGATTGACTGGTTGGTTGGTTGGTTGGTTGGTTGGTTGGTTGGTTGGTTAGTTGGTATGTTGGTTGGTTGGTTGGTTGGTTGGTTGGTTGAAATTCAAACACACATAAAACTGTTTAAATAGTGCCAAAACCACATAATTTGATGACCTTGACCTTTGACCTTGTAACCTTCGTCAAGGTCATTGCTCCACAAGGTCATTGCAAAAGACCCTATGGGTCAAGGACCTTTTGTTTAAGAGTTTTGCCTAAAAATGGCTTTTTAAAAACCATCGATGGGAGTTATGTCCCTTACATGATGGTAAAATCAATATAGTCATAATGTAAAAAAGTTGCCCCTTGAAGTACCAAGCATTTTTCACTGCTTAATTTTTTTGTATCTATAACCGTTCAAGAGTTATAGGGAAATCAAAGACATATGAAAATCTAAAATATGACCTTGACCTTTGACCTTGACCTAATTTTCTAAGTTAGGGATCAGGGGACTCAAATAAAAACATTCCAGGGTTATACGGTTAACGGTTTATGAGTTAAAAAAACATACCGACAAATTTATTCCGTAAAGATAGATAACTCCTATAAAATTTCTTCGAATCGCTTCGATCCAAATACGCCAAAAATTACTGAGGATGTAACGAACAATTTGTAAAAAGAATTTTGTCGCTTTCTTATTTTGTTACGAAGGAGATGCACACACATGACAAACAGTGAATAGGGAGATAACTCTTACAAAGAAAATGGTTCGGCTTAGCAGGGTGAAATTTAAAAGCGCATAAACTATACGATACAATATGAAAAAAATCTAAGCGACATATTGCGAAACAAACATTTATCGCAAGAACAAAATTTGGCGGAAAAAAAAAAATAATAATAATAATAATAATAATAATAATAATCAGAACAAATACAATAGGCTTTCCACAGAAAAGTGGAAAGACCTAATAATATGGAAAAAACTGGAGTTGTCGTTCGTTTTACGTTGATAGGATAGATAGCACACAACCTACATTCAGTTGTAAGTGGAGGGTTAAAAAAAGGGGGGGGGGCAAAAGGGGGTTTCGGGGAGATTTTTTTTTTTTTATTAACGGAACAGAATGGTTAAAAAGGTTTTTTACAATATAAATCAATTGCTTTAAAAAAGCAATTGTAGGGGGTCTTTCCCCCTTTAAAATTAATTGAATTGCGGGGGGGGGGGGGGGGGTGTTTGTTTGTTTGTTTATTTGTTTGTTTGTGTATGGGGTCTATATTATTGTTACCGGAGAAGTTTCATGTTTAGTTTGGAAAGTTTTAATTTTATTTTAGGTACAGCGCGCGCGCCACATCACGTGACACGGGTTTATAATAACGAAAAGATAGTCTTTTTATTTCTTTTTAGGTGGGGACGTTAAACAGACAACATCTATACAGATGGAATGTACACAATGTAATTTCTTTTGTCATTGTAGGAAATTGACATTTTAATGACAGTTCACGGGCAGTGCATGTTTTGGATTTAATAGATCCGGTGTAACTTTTAAACCCATTTATTGATTATAATCTGATATTGTACATTTTTCAGCACCTGTTTGTAACACAGATTAGTATTTCAATCTCGGAGCGGACATTTTGTTGTAGGTTTTTACTGAGATTAACGGACCTAGCAAGCGATTTTTACTGCATTGCCATTTCTTTTCTCTAGGAAAAGCTGTGAGAGATATCTGCACAAAGTTTTTTTATAAACTTTCAGTACATGTATGCTCTGCTGACTGCAAATTTTGAGGTCGATTGTACTTGTAGTTTCAGAGAACATGTGGATTTTTTTTTTCAGAAGTGACGCAAGAACAATATTAAATTTCAATTTTTCTTGAATAATTGAGAGTTTGTTCCTTCAATAAACTGTCATGATTAAACAGTCATACAGATTGATTGATTGATTGATTGATTGATTGATTGATTGATTGATTGATTAGTTGGTTAGTTGGTTGGTTGGTTGGTTAAACACGTTGGATAGGGTCAATTGAAACACGGAAAAAGAAACAAAGAAGATCTTGGACCCTATATTAAACACATGAGACGGAAACATGATTGATTGATCATGATCATGATTGATTGATTGATTGATTGATTGATTGATTGATTGATTGATTGATTGATTAGTTG
>NW_026963331.1:17500-22500 GCF_036588685.1 Mytilus trossulus
CGCGCGCGCCACATCACGTGACACGGGTTTATAATAACGAAAAGATAGTCTTTTTATTTCTTTTTAGGTGGGGACGTTAAACAGACAACATCTATACAGATGGAATGTACACAATGTAATTTCTTTTGTCATTGTAGGAAATTGACATTTTAATGACAGTTCACGGGCAGTGCATGTTTTGGATTTAATAGATCCGGTGTAACTTTTAAACCCATTTATTGATTATAATCTGATATTGTACATTTTTCAGCACCTGTTTGTAACACAGATTAGTATTTCAATCTCGGAGCGGACATTTTGTTGTAGGTTTTTACTGAGATTAACGGACCTAGCAAGCGATTTTTACTGCATTGCCATTTCTTTTCTCTAGGAAAAGCTGTGAGAGATATCTGCACAAAGTTTTTTTATAAACTTTCAGTACATGTATGCTCTGCTGACTGCAAATTTTGAGGTCGATTGTACTTGTAGTTTCAGAGAACATGTGGATTTTTTTTTTCAGAAGTGACGCAAGAACAATATTAAATTTCAATTTTTCTTGAATAATTGAGAGTTTGTTCCTTCAATAAACTGTCATGATTAAACAGTCATACAGATTGATTGATTGATTGATTGATTGATTGATTGATTGATTGATTGATTAGTTGGTTAGTTGGTTGGTTGGTTGGTTAAACACGTTGGATAGGGTCAATTGAAACACGGAAAAAGAAACAAAGAAGATCTTGGACCCTATATTAAACACATGAGACGGAAACATGATTGATTGATCATGATCATGATTGATTGATTGATTGATTGATTGATTGATTGATTGATTGATTGATTAGTTGGTTGGTTGGTTGGTTGGTTGGTTGGTTGGTTGGTTGGTTGGTTGGTTAAACACATTAGATAGGGTCAATTGAAACACGGAAAAAGACACAAAGAAGATCTTGGACCCTATATTAAACACATGAGACGGAAACATGATTGGTTGATCATGATCATGATTGATTGATTGTATGATTGATTGATTGATTGATTGATTGATTGATTGATTGATTAGTTGGTTGGTTGGTTGGTTGGTTGGTTGGTTGGTTGGTTAAACACGTTGGATAGGGTCAATTGAAACACGGAAAAAGACACAAAGAAGATCTTGGACCCTATATTAAACACATGAGACGGAAACATGATTGGTTGATCATGATCATGATTGATTGATTGATTGATTGATTGATTGATTGATTGATTGGTTGGTTGGTTGGTTGGTTGGTTGGTTGGTTGGTTGAACCCTATAAGAAACACATGAGACGGAAACATGATTGATTGATTGATCATGATCATTATTGGTTGATTGATCATGATCATGATTGATTGATTGATTGATTGATTAATTGACTGGTTGGTTGGTTGGTTGGTTGGTTGGTTGGTTGGTTGGTTAGTTGGTATGTTGGTTGGTTGGTTGGTTGGTTGGTTGGTTGAAATTCAAACACACATAAAACTGTTTAAATAGTGCCAAAACCACATAATTTGATGACCTTGACCTTTGACCTTGTAACCTTCGTCAAGGTCATTGCTCCACAAGGTCATTGCAAAAGACCCTATGGGTCAAGGACCTTTTGTTTAAGAGTTTTGCCTAAAAATGGCTTTTTAAAAACCATCGATGGGAGTTATGTCCCTTACATGATGGTAAAATCAATATAGTCATAATGTAAAAAAGTTGCCCCTTGAAGTACCAAGCATTTTTCACTGCTTAATTTTTTTGTATCTATAACCGTTCAAGAGTTATAGGGAAATCAAAGACATATGAAAATCTAAAATATGACCTTGACCTTTGACCTTGACCTAATTTTCTAAGTTAGGGATCAGGGGACTCAAATAAAAACATTCCAGGGTTATACGGTTAACGGTTTATGAGTTAAAAAAACATACCGACAAATTTATTCCGTAAAGATAGATAACTCCTATAAAATTTCTTCGAATCGCTTCGATCCAAATACGCCAAAAATTACTGAGGATGTAACGAACAATTTGTAAAAAGAATTTTGTCGCTTTCTTATTTTGTTACGAAGGAGATGCACACACATGACAAACAGTGAATAGGGAGATAACTCTTACAAAGAAAATGGTTCGGCTTAGCAGGGTGAAATTTAAAAGCGCATAAACTATACGATACAATATGAAAAAAATCTAAGCGACATATTGCGAAACAAACATTTATCGCAAGAACAAAATTTGGCGGAAAAAAAAAAATAATAATAATAATAATAATAATAATAATAATCAGAACAAATACAGTAGGCTTTCCACAGAAAAGTGGAAAGACCTAATAATATGGAAAAAACTGGAGTTGTCGTTCGTTTTACGTTGATAGGATAGATAGCACACAACCTACATTCAGTTGTAAGTGGAGGGTTAAAAAAAAGGGGGGGGGGCAAAAGGGGGTTTCGGGGAGATTTTTTTTTTTTTATTAACGGAACAGAATGGTTAAAAAGGTTTTTTACAATATAAATCAATTGCTTTAAAAAAGCAATTGTAGGGGGTCTTTCCCCCTTTAAAATTAATTGAATTGCGGGGGGGGGGGGGGGGGGTGTTTGTTTGTTTGTTTATTTGTTTGTTTGTGTATGGGGTCTATATTATTGTTACCGGAGAAGTTTCATGTTTAGTTTGGAAAGTTTTAATTTTATTTTAGGTACAGCGCGCGCGCCACATCACGTGACACGGGTTTATAATAACGAAAAGATAGTCTTTTTATTTCTTTTTAGGTGGGGACGTTAAACAGACAACATCTATACAGATGGAATGTACACAATGTAATTTCTTTTGTCATTGTAGGAAATTGACATTTTAATGACAGTTCACGGGCAGTGCATGTTTTGGATTTAATAGATCCGGTGTAACTTTTAAACCCATTTATTGATTATAATCTGATATTGTACATTTTTCAGCACCTGTTTGTAACACAGATTAGTATTTCAATCTCGGAGCGGACATTTTGTTGTAGGTTTTTACTGAGATTAACGGACCTAGCAAGCGATTTTTACTGCATTGCCATTTCTTTTCTCTAGGAAAAGCTGTGAGAGATATCTGCACAAAGTTTTTTTATAAACTTTCAGTACATGTATGCTCTGCTGACTGCAAATTTTGAGGTCGATTGTACTTGTAGTTTCAGAGAACATGTGGATTTTTTTTTTCAGAAGTGACGCAAGAACAATATTAAATTTCAATTTTTCTTGAATAATTGAGAGTTTGTTCCTTCAATAAACTGTCATGATTAAACAGTCATACAGATTGATTGATTGATTGATTGATTGATTGATTGATTGATTGATTGATTAGTTGGTTAGTTGGTTGGTTGGTTGGTTAAACACGTTGGATAGGGTCAATTGAAACACGGAAAAAGAAACAAAGAAGATCTTGGACCCTATATTAAACACATGAGACGGAAACATGATTGATTGATCATGATCATGATTGATTGATTGATTGATTGATTGATTGATTGATTGATTGATTGATTAGTTGGTTGGTTGGTTGGTTGGTTGGTTGGTTGGTTGGTTGGTTGGTTAAACACATTAGATAGGGTCAATTGAAACACGGAAAAAGACACAAAGAAGATCTTGGACCCTATATTAAACACATGAGACGGAAACATGATTGGTTGATCATGATCATGATTGATTGATTGTATGATTGATTGATTGATTGATTGATTGATTGATTGATTGATTAGTTGGTTGGTTGGTTGGTTGGTTGGTTGGTTGGTTGGTTAAACACGTTGGATAGGGTCAATTGAAACACGGAAAAAGACACAAAGAAGATCTTGGACCCTATATTAAACACATGAGACGGAAACATGATTGGTTGATCATGATCATGATTGATTGATTGATTGATTGATTGATTGATTGATTGATTGGTTGGTTGGTTGGTTGGTTGGTTGGTTGGTTGAACCCTATAAGAAACACATGAGACGGAAACATGATTGATTGATTGATCATGATCATTATTGGTTGATTGATCATGATCATGATTGATTGATTGATTGATTGATTGATTGACTGGTTGGTTGGTTGGTTGGTTGGTTGGTTGGTTGGTTGGTTGGTTAGTTGGTATGTTGGTTGGTTGGTTGGTTGGTTGGTTGGTTGAAATTCAAACACACATAAAACTGTTTAAATAGTGCCAAAACCACATAATTTGATGACCTTGACCTTTGACCTTGTAACCTTCGTCAAGGTCATTGCTCCACAAGGTCATTGCAAAAGACCCTATGGGTCAAGGACCTTTTGTTTAAGAGTTTTGCCTAAAAATGGCTTTTTAAAAACCATCGATGGGAGTTATGTCCCTTACATGATGGTAAAATCAATATAGTCATAATGTAAAAAAGTTGCCCCTTGAAGTACCAAGCATTTTTCACTGCTTAATTTTTTTGTATCTATAACCGTTCAAGAGTTATAGGGAAATCAAAGACATATGAAAATCTAAAATATGACCTTGACCTTTGACCTTGACCTAATTTTCTAAGTTAGGGATCAGGGGACTCAAATAAAAACATTCCAGGGTTATACGGTTAACGGTTTATGAGTTAAAAAAACATACCGACAAATTTATTCCGTAAAGATAGATAACTCCTATAAAATTTCTTCGAATCGCTTCGATCCAAATACGCCAAAAATTACTGAGGATGTAACGAACAATTTGTAAAAAGAATTTTGTCGCTTTCTTATTTTGTTACGAAGGAGATGCACACACATGACAAACAGTGAATAGGGAGATAACTCTTACAAAGAAAATGGTTCGGCTTAGCAGGGTGAAATTTAAAAGCGCATAAACTATACGATACAATATGAAAAAAATCTAAGCGACATATTGCGAAACAAACATTTATCGCAAGAACAAAATTTGGCGGAAAAAAAAAAATAATAATAATAATAATAATAATAATAATAATCAGAACAAATACAGTAGGCTTTCCACAGAAAAGTGGAAAGACCTAATAATATGGAAAAAACTGGAGTTGTCGTTCG
>NW_026963331.1:25000-27500 GCF_036588685.1 Mytilus trossulus
AGCGACATATTGCGAAACAAACATTTATCGCAAGAACAAAATTTGGCGGAAAAAAAAAAATAATAATAATAATAATAATAATAATAATAATCAGAACAAATACAGTAGGCTTTCCACAGAAAAGTGGAAAGACCTAATAATATGGAAAAAACTGGAGTTGTCGTTCGTTTTACGTTGATAGGATAGATAGCACACAACCTACATTCAGTTGTAAGTGGAGGGTTAAAAAAAAGGGGGGGGGGCAAAAGGGGGTTTCGGGGAGATTTTTTTTTTTTTATTAACGGAACAGAATGGTTAAAAAGGTTTTTTACAATATAAATCAATTGCTTTAAAAAAGCAATTGTAGGGGGTCTTTCCCCCTTTAAAATTAATTGAATTGCGGGGGGGGGGGGGGGGGGTGTTTGTTTGTTTGTTTATTTGTTTGTTTGTGTATGGGGTCTATATTATTGTTACCGGAGAAGTTTCATGTTTAGTTTGGAAAGTTTTAATTTTATTTTAGGTACAGCGCGCGCGCCACATCACGTGACACGGGTTTATAATAACGAAAAGATAGTCTTTTTATTTCTTTTTAGGTGGGGACGTTAAACAGACAACATCTATACAGATGGAATGTACACAATGTAATTTCTTTTGTCATTGTAGGAAATTGACATTTTAATGACAGTTCACGGGCAGTGCATGTTTTGGATTTAATAGATCCGGTGTAACTTTTAAACCCATTTATTGATTATAATCTGATATTGTACATTTTTCAGCACCTGTTTGTAACACAGATTAGTATTTCAATCTCGGAGCGGACATTTTGTTGTAGGTTTTTACTGAGATTAACGGACCTAGCAAGCGATTTTTACTGCATTGCCATTTCTTTTCTCTAGGAAAAGCTGTGAGAGATATCTGCACAAAGTTTTTTTATAAACTTTCAGTACATGTATGCTCTGCTGACTGCAAATTTTGAGGTCGATTGTACTTGTAGTTTCAGAGAACATGTGGATTTTTTTTTTCAGAAGTGACGCAAGAACAATATTAAATTTCAATTTTTCTTGAATAATTGAGAGTTTGTTCCTTCAATAAACTGTCATGATTAAACAGTCATACAGATTGATTGATTGATTGATTGATTGATTGATTGATTGATTGATTGATTAGTTGGTTAGTTGGTTGGTTGGTTGGTTAAACACGTTGGATAGGGTCAATTGAAACACGGAAAAAGAAACAAAGAAGATCTTGGACCCTATATTAAACACATGAGACGGAAACATGATTGATTGATCATGATCATGATTGATTGATTGATTGATTGATTGATTGATTGATTGATTGATTGATTAGTTGGTTGGTTGGTTGGTTGGTTGGTTGGTTGGTTGGTTGGTTGGTTAAACACATTAGATAGGGTCAATTGAAACACGGAAAAAGACACAAAGAAGATCTTGGACCCTATATTAAACACATGAGACGGAAACATGATTGGTTGATCATGATCATGATTGATTGATTGTATGATTGATTGATTGATTGATTGATTGATTGATTGATTGATTAGTTGGTTGGTTGGTTGGTTGGTTGGTTGGTTGGTTGGTTAAACACGTTGGATAGGGTCAATTGAAACACGGAAAAAGACACAAAGAAGATCTTGGACCCTATATTAAACACATGAGACGGAAACATGATTGGTTGATCATGATCATGATTGATTGATTGATTGATTGATTGATTGATTGATTGATTGGTTGGTTGGTTGGTTGGTTGGTTGGTTGGTTGAACCCTATAAGAAACACATGAGACGGAAACATGATTGATTGATTGATCATGATCATTATTGGTTGATTGATCATGATCATGATTGATTGATTGATTGATTGATTGATTGACTGGTTGGTTGGTTGGTTGGTTGGTTGGTTGGTTGGTTGGTTGGTTAGTTGGTATGTTGGTTGGTTGGTTGGTTGGTTGGTTGGTTGAAATTCAAACACACATAAAACTGTTTAAATAGTGCCAAAACCACATAATTTGATGACCTTGACCTTTGACCTTGTAACCTTCGTCAAGGTCATTGCTCCACAAGGTCATTGCAAAAGACCCTATGGGTCAAGGACCTTTTGTTTAAGAGTTTTGCCTAAAAATGGCTTTTTAAAAACCATCGATGGGAGTTATGTCCCTTACATGATGGTAAAATCAATATAGTCATAATGTAAAAAAGTTGCCCCTTGAAGTACCAAGCATTTTTCACTGCTTAATTTTTTTGTATCTATAACCGTTCAAGAGTTATAGGGAAATCAAAGACATATGAAAATCTAAAATATGACCTTGACCTTTGACCTTGACCTAATTTTCTAAGTTAGGGATCAGGGGACTCAAATAAAAACATTCCAGGGTTATACGGTTAACGGTTTATGAGTTAAAAAAACATACCGACAAATTTATTCCGTAAAGATAGATAACTCCTATAAAATTTCTTCGAATCGCTTCGATCCAAATACGCCAAAAATTACTGAGGATGTAACGA
>NW_026963331.1:62500-65000 GCF_036588685.1 Mytilus trossulus
TTTTTTTTTTTTATTAACGGAACAGAATGGTTAAAAAGGTTTTTTACAATATAAATCAATTGCTTTAAAAAAGCAATTGTAGGGGGTCTTTCCCCCTTTAAAATTAATTGAATTGCGGGGGGGGGGGGGGGGTGTTTGTTTGTTTGTTTATTTGTTTGTTTGTGTATGGGGTCTATATTATTGTTACCGGAGAAGTTTCATGTTTAGTTTGGAAAGTTTTAATTTTATTTTAGGTACAGCGCGCGCGCCACATCACGTGACACGGGTTTATAATAACGAAAAGATAGTCTTTTTATTTCTTTTTAGGTGGGGACGTTAAACAGACAACATCTATACAGATGGAATGTACACAATGTAATTTCTTTTGTCATTGTAGGAAATTGACATTTTAATGACAGTTCACGGGCAGTGCATGTTTTGGATTTAATAGATCCGGTGTAACTTTTAAACCCATTTATTGATTATAATCTGATATTGTACATTTTTCAGCACCTGTTTGTAACACAGATTAGTATTTCAATCTCGGAGCGGACATTTTGTTGTAGGTTTTTACTGAGATTAACGGACCTAGCAAGCGATTTTTACTGCATTGCCATTTCTTTTCTCTAGGAAAAGCTGTGAGAGATATCTGCACAAAGTTTTTTTATAAACTTTCAGTACATGTATGCTCTGCTGACTGCAAATTTTGAGGTCGATTGTACTTGTAGTTTCAGAGAACATGTGGATTTTTTTTTTCAGAAGTGACGCAAGAACAATATTAAATTTCAATTTTTCTTGAATAATTGAGAGTTTGTTCCTTCAATAAACTGTCATGATTAAACAGTCATACAGATTGATTGATTGATTGATTGATTGATTGATTGATTGATTGATTGATTAGTTGGTTAGTTGGTTGGTTGGTTGGTTAAACACGTTGGATAGGGTCAATTGAAACACGGAAAAAGAAACAAAGAAGATCTTGGACCCTATATTAAACACATGAGACGGAAACATGATTGATTGATCATGATCATGATTGATTGATTGATTGATTGATTGATTGATTGATTGATTGATTGATTAGTTGGTTGGTTGGTTGGTTGGTTGGTTGGTTAAACACATTAGATAGGGTCAATTGAAACACGGAAAAAGACACAAAGAAGATCTTGGACCCTATATTAAACACATGAGACGGAAACATGATTGGTTGATCATGATCATGATTGATTGATTGTATGATTGATTGATTGATTGATTGATTGATTGATTGATTGATTAGTTGGTTGGTTGGTTGGTTGGTTGGTTGGTTGGTTGGTTAAACACGTTGGATAGGGTCAATTGAAACACGGAAAAAGACACAAAGAAGATCTTGGACCCTATATTAAACACATGAGACGGAAACATGATTGGTTGATCATGATCATGATTGATTGATTGATTGATTGATTGATTGATTGATTGATTGGTTGGTTGGTTGGTTGGTTGGTTGGTTGGTTGGTTGAACCCTATAAGAAACACATGAGACGGAAACATGATTGATTGATTGATCATGATCATTATTGGTTGATTGATCATGATCATGATTGATTGATTGATTGATTGATTGATTGACTGGTTGGTTGGTTGGTTGGTTGGTTGGTTGGTTGGTTGGTTAGTTGGTATGTTGGTTGGTTGGTTGGTTGGTTGGTTGGTTGAAATTCAAACACACATAAAACTGTTTAAATAGTGCCAAAACCACATAATTTGATGACCTTGACCTTTGACCTTGTAACCTTCGTCAAGGTCATTGCTCCACAAGGTCATTGCAAAAGACCCTATGGGTCAAGGACCTTTTGTTTAAGAGTTTTGCCTAAAAATGGCTTTTTAAAAACCATCGATGGGAGTTATGTCCCTTACATGATGGTAAAATCAATATAGTCATAATGTAAAAAAGTTGCCCCTTGAAGTACCAAGCATTTTTCACTGCTTAATTTTTTTGTATCTATAACCGTTCAAGAGTTATAGGGAAATCAAAGACATATGAAAATCTAAAATATGACCTTGACCTTTGACCTTGACCTAATTTTCTAAGTTAGGGATCAGGGGACTCAAATAAAAACATTCCAGGGTTATACGGTTAACGGTTTATGAGTTAAAAAAACATACCGACAAATTTATTCCGTAAAGATAGATAACTCCTATAAAATTTCTTCGAATCGCTTCGATCCAAATACGCCAAAAATTACTGAGGATGTAACGAACAATTTGTAAAAAGAATTTTGTCGCTTTCTTATTTTGTTACGAAGGAGATGCACACACATGACAAACAGTGAATAGGGAGATAACTCTTACAAAGAAAATGGTTCGGCTTAGCAGGGTGAAATTTAAAAGCGCATAAACTATACGATACAATATGAAAAAAATCTAAGCGACATATTGCGAAACAAACATTTATCGCAAGAACAAAATTTGGCGGAAAAAAAAAAAAAATAATAATAATAATAATAATAATAATAATCAGAACAAATACAATAGGCTTTCC